>NW_012115355.1:3501191-3564912 GCF_000951035.1 Colobus angolensis palliatus | reverse complement strand
AAAAAAAAAAAAAAAAAAAAAAAAAAAAAACAGAACAAAACCAACAAAAAAATCCCCAAAACAAACAAACAAAAAATCAAAGTTAAAATACATAAAATTTCATTACAGATGAATATTAACAGATGAGCATTTGCAATCAATTTTGATGACAGATAAAATAAACCTTGAATCTCAAGTAAGCAAAATGCTATTTCCCAGTAAAGAATTCAATTGTTTTTATCAGTAGATTCATATTGTAAGTCTACTAAGTTATTATTATGTTTTTATTTTGGTCGATAAAAATATGAAAATGTGTCTTCTTGTTTGATACATAAGCAGACATATGATATCCTCAATTTTGCCTTTTGGCCAGTGAAGTCTAAACTTTTACTACGTGATATCTTACCAAAATAGTTTGCACCTTGCTTTGTCATTGACTGTTTGTCATAAATTACCAATTCAAGTGTTCTTGCGTAGAAAAGTTTTGCCTATTTTCCAATTAGGTACAAGCAACTGAGGCTCTGTAGAGTGCTTAACACCTCTGCTGATAACTTACACACTTTAATTTCCACATTGCTCTTTGATCTTCCCTTTAAACATTCTTGGCATTCATCCTTGCCTTAGAGCCTCTGCCCTAGATAATCTTTCTGTCTGAATCTCTTGTCTTCTAACATCTGGCTGTTTCTCACCATTTAAATCTCATAAATAATATTAGTTCCTCAGAAAGACTTTCTCTAAGCACTATATTCAATGCTGCCCATCCCACCAGACCCCATAAGTAGTATCTCTATATTTAAATTTTCTTCAAAATACGTAACACTATATTAATAAATGTATTCATTTATTAGTATATTTATTAAAAGTTGGTCTCTCAGTTTTCCCTATGATAGCATTTTGTAAGAAAACAATGTTTTTTTGCTTTTTTGTTTTTCCAATTACTGCATGACTTAAGTAGATTATACTTTGTGACTATAGGAACTATGACATAATCTTAGCACAGTGGTTAATACATAAATTTAATAATGCAAAATGAATGAATAATTAGATTCTACTTGTTGCTAAAAATTTCTAGTAAAAAATAAAGTAACTAACACTTCTGTACTCATAAATTAATAAAAAGTCACTTTGAATCGACTCATAGTTTTCATTTATCATGCACTCCTCTAATTTTCGTTCCCATTTTGGTTTTTATTCTGATTTAATTCATTCTTTTAATCAATCCTGCTCGACAAATCATATATGTGATAGGAAGATAACAGGTTCTCACTGGTCCCGAGAATAACCTTGTAAAAAAATAGATTTTTGATTTAAATTGCCTATTACCGTAGAGTCTAAATATGCTTTTGTAAGTCTATAACCTGACAGTTGTGATTCTGCTCTATTTGAACTTAACTAGTCATCCCACTACCCGTAACATTATAACTGGTATTTTGCTTTTAATTTAGCTACCTCAGACTTGTCCTTATTGGCCTTCACCCCTGGTTTTAAATAACTATTTATCTAACCTGCCAAGACCATGACAAATGCCCCCAGGGTACACTGTGATTGAATGTGAAATTTCTGCAGTGAGAAGAATCCCCCTAGGCAATATTAAGAAAGACACCAGGAAACTCTGACCCTTAAATTTAAGTCTAGTTGGTTTCCCATTAATGCAGAAGTCCTAAAATAAAAAAGCAATGGGCCACCTTTATACATGCAGACGCATACATAGGATATGCCAATATATGGAGCATCCAGTATTGTGCATCAGATGCAAAATAACTAGGGGTACAAAAAAAAAAAAAAGAAAGAAAGAAAGCAAATCACATGCTGCTTTTTCTTTTTCTTTTTTTTGAGACAGAGTCTGACTCTATTGCCCAGGCTGGAGTGCAGTGGTGTGATCTCTGCTCACCACAAGCTCTGCCTCTCCAGTTCACGCCATTCTCCTGCCTCAGTCTCCCCAGTAGCTGGGACTACAGGTGCCCGCCACCACGCCCAGCTAATTGTTTTTTGGATTTTTAGTAGAGACAGGGTTTCACCGCGTTGGCCAGGACCGTCTGCATCTCCTGACCTCGTGATCCCACCTCAGCCTCCCAAAGTGCTGGTATTACAGGTGTGAGTCACTGCGCCTGATCCACATGCTGCTTTTTAAAATAAAATATTTTACAATATGTATAATTATATTTTCAAAGATGCATGGGTATATTTCAACTCAAAGAATAGAAAAATTATTTTCATAAATTACACACCTTTTAAAATGGGGTTTCCTCACTGATTTTTAAAGTAAAATATATTTGTACAAATGTCTTTTTGTATGCTTTTTCTTTATGGTGTGTGTGTGTATATATATATATATATGTATATATCTGAGGAAGAATTGAAAAATAAAACTTGTACATATTTAAGGCTGAAAATGTGAGGATTTACATAGGTATACATTGTGAAGTAATTACTACAAGCTAAGTAGCATAGATAGATAGATAGATATTAGAATATTTTTAAAATAAAATATTGGTATTTTCAAATGCGGATTTAGAGTATTAACTGGTGTTAGGCATTTCTGTTTTATTGTTTGTAAAATACTGGTCCCCTCCCCAAAATTAAATCACCTGAAAGAAAACATGTAAAATTAAAATGAATGTGTGACAGATAGAATTTTTGCATAATTGTATTTGAAACAAAACTTACACAATGTCTAATTGCATTATAAGTGAAAATAACATGTTAATGGTATAATATTGGCATGATGAAATGCCAATTTCATATTATTGGCATATAAATAATGGCATATAAATTATTTGCCATTATATAAATGGCATATAAATATTGGCATATTTCATAATATTGGCACACAATCTGGGCTAATAGTCTTTTTCATTTTTTGTTATGTAAAATAAAGTAATTACATAGTATCAACATTTGATTCTGATATTATGTATTAGATAAGACACTCAGGAAAATGACATATTTTAAGTTACATTTAAAATTCAATTTTATATGTGGTTCTGTTAGAAGTTTTATTTTAGGAGATGCAGAACAGTCTATGAATTTTTGATTATAACATTAAATTCAGACAGCTTGGGATCAAAACTCATCAAGTTTTTCTGATTTTAGGCAAATGACTTAGCCTATTGTGCCACAGTTTCCTTATTTTGAAAATAACAATAATATTTATATTGTCTTTAGGAATATTGTGAAGAATAAATGAGTTAATTAAAGTATAATATACAATAAGTACTATAAAATTGTCAGGATTTTTTTTTTAGGTATTATCAGTTCAATTCAGTCATTGACAATCTTTCCTAATTCAAGGTGCTAAGATTCATACACATTAAAAAGCAATGTAATTATCAAATGATGTCTTCTAACTTGATTTAAAAAACTTGGCTTTATTCTCCTGTGAGAAAAAAATGCTGTAAACAAATGACAAACTTAGATGGTGATTGGAATTACTATCAGCTCTGACAATGAGGCACAGAGCCACCTTGTGGAATTCTGGACCATACACTGAGGAAAGCTGTCTAGACATAAAATAGGTTCAAACTAATAAAATGTAGAACCACTAGAGATAATTTCTTGAAATGAATTATGAAGATACTCTTAATGACATCCTCCCATTAAAGCTTATAATTAGTGAGAATGAAAAATACTAAGGTCCTTGTATACATGTATCAAAATATTGTTATGTACCCCATAAATATGTGTAATTATTATACATCAAATAAAAATATAATTAAAAAGCAGAAATACAAAAAAAATCGGTAGAATACTCAATGTTATACTGTCTAAAAAAATCCTTTTTCTATCTATATGCATATCAAAATCATCATTATTTACATCTTATATATACATAATAATATTTTTAAAACAAAGGTTCATGCTAATAAAATGTAGAACTACCACAGAACATTTCTTAAAATCAATTATAAAGATTCTTTTGACTATGTCCTGTCCAACAAGGACTGCTGAGTGAGAAGAAAAAATACTGAGGACAATTATATTTTTCTTCTCTATATCCTTGCATATCCCCGCTGTTAAGGAAGGCTGAAGTTAATAGGTTGGGGTCATCACCATTGCAATTCAGCTTTAGTTTCATATCCCATAGAGTTACTAAAAAGTGTGTCATGTGGGAAAAAATCAACAAAGACTATCTACAAATGTTGAGAATCTAAAACTTGTCATCTTGAGATGTCAGTGCTGCAAAAAAACGAAATAAAATATTTATAGCATATGGTTCTCAGTCAATTACAAACCACAAGATGATAAAGGCATGCTGGTTGCTAGTCTGGCAGTGTTGATCTGCCTTTAGGGATGATCTGATGCTAATATACACAGCAGTCATGACCAAGAGGACCTTAGTATTTATTCCTCTCAGCTTCACAAAACTTTATACAGGCTTGTTCCTATTCTAGGCCACTAGCCTTCCTTTTTGTACACCATTTGATTTAGAACACTTGAAACTGTAAATTCTTTCTCTGTCCCTTTGATATGTAAATATTTTCACAGCCTCTTACCAGTTTAACAACCCAGGGATATTTTCTCAAGGACCTAAGCCAATCTCTTTCAAATGTAATCATCAAGTTGAGTACCCCTATCTACCAGTTTCTATGAGAGGGTAAAACCTACATTAGTGCTGATGCCTTGAGACAATTTGTGAAACTACTTCCTGTCATTAAAATATTAAAATGTCCATTTTTCCATTCAGTAAAGCCAATTAGCAAACACGTGTGGCCTATTATCCTCTTACCTTGTATCTTAAAAATGCTTCAGTTCTTTGTGTAGAGCAGAGCCCAGATTGAATGCTGACCTCTTTCCACAACTGCAATACCTGTATTCCCTGCTGTTTAACTTTGTCTAGTGAAACATTTGCCTTGACACTGCTCATTTGGGATAAAAGTTCAAATTCAAAAAATAGGCCTAATTCAAAATTTGGCCTTTTAATAATTAGAAATGTATCTCTGTTTACAGATGTTCTATTGAGCCTCAAATTTAGGCTCATCAATACACTCCAAAAATGGTATTCTATTCCTTTACCTCCTTTTGCAACCTATCTTCACATATAAAACAGTCTAGAGTAACTAGACATTTAGAGCTAGTGTTATCAGAATCCATGTTTCATAAAAAAGTAATAAATTCTGAAAGTAATTTCTCTGCCCAGCAATATCACTAAGGGATCACAATTATAGCAAACATTTACAGATACGCATTTAGGATGATAACCCTTTAGTTTTAGCCTTGGGTTTTCAAATCTCTACGCAAATGGCATAAGATGTTTTTGTAATCAGAAATTAACCCCATATAAAGCCAATATGATGCAGTGAAACCATGAAACTCAGGCATACAATAAACGTAACTGTTTTTGTTCTCCCTCGTAAAACAAGTGTTCTGTCTCTAGGTCTTATATGTATGTGTGTTTCTTTCTTTCACCAATTTCAAATTTAACCTTGTTAGTTAAGGTGTCTCTTCTTTCTACAAAATTATTTTGTGTTAATTCTACGTGGAGGCAGAATGTGGTGTGGTGTTTGACTTTTACAGTGCTCTGACAACACTTGACACTATTCTTCCCTTTCTGATATTTTCCATATCTTTACATTGATCGAGATTGTCCTGGTGGTTAGGAACAGTCAAATCAGTCAGTCGTTTATTTGTTCAACAAATGCTTATTAAACACCATGTCTTGCTTGGGATGGCAAAATATTTCCCTAACCTCATAGTGTATATATTTTAGGAAAATAAACAATATTTCCCTAACCTCATAGTGTATACATTATAGTGTATACATACATAGTGCATACAAACAAAATAATTTGTTTATTTTAGGGAAATAAACAATATTTTCCTAATCTCATAGTGTATATATTTTTGCATTGAAAGAGAAACAACTGACATTTGAAAAGTATGTGTCATGATTTTTGTGAGGAACAAAAAACAAGAAAAGATAATTAGGACTGTTAAAGGCTTCAATTTTAAATCGGGTAGTAAAGAAATACCTTTATAAAAATGCTACTGACTAAAAAATAGAATGTGTTGAGGGAATGAGCCATTTTCATATTGTGAGGAAGAGCATTTTAATTCAGCAATACAATAGGTAGAACACAGCAGAGTAATCACAAGTTGGCGATTAGCTTCAAAGAACTAGGTCTGTGAATGAATGAGAAACAAGAAATGAGATTAGATAAATAATGAGGATGTGGTGAGAGTTCATCTCATAGACCTGGTAAGCCATTGTGACGATTTTGACTTTCACTGTGGATGAGTTGGGAAATCAGCAGAAAGTGTCGGACATAGTAGTAACACAATGTGACATAAAGCGAAAGACATGTTCGTCCCTGAATTGAGAGTAGTTTCTGGGAGTCAAGTGTGATACAAAAAATAAATAAATAAATTAGGAGAAACTCACAATAATTCAGGAAAGGAACAATGTAGAGTTTATCATGATGAAAACAGCAGAGATAGAGAGAAGTGATCAAATTTCAGATACGTGTTTACAAGTAACCCACCTTCCCCCCCCCTCCCCCCGCCCCAGGAATTAGGAATTGAAGTGTAATATGAGAAGATGCTAATCACTATGGATGACTCAGAGTTTGGCCTAAGTAACAGAATGGATGTGTCACTAACTGAAATGAGAAAGGGCATAAGAAGTACACATTTCAGGGGTGAATAGAAGAATCATATTGGCTTTTTGTATGCCTAGTAGGCATCTAAGAAGTGACGTTAAACAGGCACCTGTGCCTACGAGTCTGTAACTCAAAGGAGATTGTAAAGCTGAATTTATAAATTTGGGAGTTCTAAGTGTACAGATTTTATTCAAAAATATTAAAAACAGAAACATGGAGTAACATCACCAAAATGAGTACAAATAGAGGAGTTTGAAATTTGGGACACGTTTTTAGATGTTATAAAGAGGAGTAGAATTAGAAATAAAGTAGAAGGAAAGTCTGAAGGTAGAAACATGAAGATAATTGGAGACCAGGACAAGAGCAATTTCTGTGGGGTAGCAGCAGCAAAAAAAAATAAGAAAAAAAAATGGTGGGAGTGGATTAGATGCAGAGAAACTTTATGTTTTGTATAAATATTGCTGTAAATGAAAAAAGAGAAAAGGATTGTGAGCATTTTGTTTCTTTAATAATGATATATGCTAATTTGGGGGATTTGAGCATTAAACTGAGGCAGAAATTAGAGAAAGAAAGAAAAATAAAATTAAAAAGAGAAAGAAGCTTTCTGTATTAGGCTGACTCATTCCAAAGGCAGTGACAGGCAAAACCCAGACCCAGGCAAAAGTTCCAGCAATGTTATCTAAGAAATCAGAGCTCAAAGGAATGTGCTCTGGAGACTCTCCCAGCACTCCCTTAAAATAGGGAGAAGGAAAAACAAATTTTCCCTTCTCTTATAATATGAGTTAACCTACCAGTTTATGGATTCCTATTCTCTGTAGCTAGTACCTTCAAGTATTCTGTTTTACCTAGGCGGCACAGTGAAGGTCATGAGAAGCCTGAACAGGCCTGAACTAGAGCCACCTGGGCACCATAGCAAAGGTTATGAGATAAGCCCGTGCAAGACACTTGAGCAAACCCTAGATAAGAGCCATCTGAGCCGCATAGCAAGATGTCATATGTAATCCTGAGTTATGCACCTGTCACAATTTGATTAACTGCCTTTGTTCTGCTTCTTTCTGCACAGTTGCTTTTGCGCCATCATGCTTCACGCCACTGTAAGATTGCTTTAAACTAGCTAACTCCCTTTTTGAAGGGTGTATAAAAGTCGAGACCTGTCTTTGTTCTTGGTTCAATTTTTGGATGTTAATCTGCTGGGCCTGAGTGCACTCGGTAAAATTCTCCTGTCTCACCCTGCGGTCTCTCCGGTTCTCCTTCATTCCCACAACAAAACAAGATAGTCAAAACATATATATGTTTTCCTGGAGTTTATAATGTAGGGCATACAATATCAAGTAATGACAAATTATAAGTGAGAGACAGAAAATAATGATCAGTTCAAATTAACCAATACATCAAACTGATAAATATTTTTGCATTATTTACTGGTATAACTAGCAAACAATTTTTGAGAATATTTACAGCTGACAGATTAATATGTATTAAGTTATAAGAACATACATAAGAACGTGTGTGTGTGTATTTTCATTATAATGAAAAGCAGTAGAAACACACAATTAGCTCAGTGGTTAACTCTAAAAGGGTGGCAGGGGTATTGCCTCTACGATGAGCATAAAGGACATTCAGTGGTATAAGTAACATTGCATTTATTGAATTACTGCCAGGTTGACATGATCCATTTTACTAAGTATTATTGCTTGTATATATGCTGTTGTTATTTGTACACACAAAAGATTTATAATTTGTGTTCTTAAAATTAAGGAGTGCAAGAATATTTTAAAAATTAATGATGAAATAAGAATTGTATAAGAAAGGTAGCCATGATTAATTGAATAGAAACACTGCCTGGGCTCTTATCTCACTAATATTTAGACTAGAAGTTGGACTACTTCTGAAGGATACTCATTTATAGCTACTATAGCTAATCTTGCTCACTTTTACATCCCTATTTTCTTTCCCAAAGCACAGTCTTTTATTCAAAATCTAAAAAAGGAAAAGTAGCTCTTTCATCATCATGCATTCTGCAAATATACTTTTATGAAGGCATAAATATGGGTTTGACCTAAATACTTTATTTAATAAAATATTTTATGAAGGAAATAATATATTTCAAAATACTTTGAACAATGAACAACCCACTTGGAGTTTGCTAGAGACAACAGCATGTAACGTTTAGAGCATGTAAATTCTAAAATGTATATAAAGGAAGAGATAGAGGATTTGTATCAGTAGAGATAAATGATATTATTTAGCATGAGATTTCAATTCATTAAAATGTAAACATTTTCAAACATATTGATGCATAAAACAAACTCAAATTCTTGAAAAATTGATGGGAGTTACAAAAACTTTCTCTAGATTTTATATGACATATTTGAGTCCTAATATTAGGAAGTGCAATTTTAAAACCAAAAAAAAAAATCTGAGTTTTTGAATTCTATTGTATTTCTAAAACATATAAAGAAGCTGAAATAGCCAAAACCATAAAGAATTTTGAAATCTAGGATTAAATATGACACTGGATATTTATATGAATATCTCTTAACTGCAAAGCCAGAAATCAGCTCCAATTTAAGTAAAAATAAATTTCAGAAGTAAAATATACTTTGGACATGGCTTATTCAAATATCTGTATATAAGGGAAGACAATAAGTCTCATAAACTCTCAGTTTAAGTAAGCTGGAGCACACTGTACTTATTTAACGTTTGTGATAATACTTATTGTGATTGATATTCACAGTACAACTATCAGGATTTCTGTGGACCATATAGTTTTTCAAAGAACAGTTAAGTTTGAAGATGAATACCTGTGTCTAGCCAGTATCACCTGGATATTTCTGCCTTGTTTATGCTAACATTCTTATGCTTCAAGGAAATATCCTAATGAGACATCATGCTGTGACAATCTGCTAGCTAAGCTACTCCACGCAGACCAATTTCATTATTTTAAATGTATGTATCCCTGCCTATGAATTCATGATTTCCATTTTACTCCTGTCTAATCAAGTTTAAGTACATACCCATGAAAAAGCAACCCAGATGCCTCAAAATGATCTAATCCTGATTTCAGCTTTGCATTGTAAAGCTTTTCTTTAGCTTTTCATTTGTAATTCATTTTGCTGATAAACACCTTGGACATCTTTTGTACCTCAAGATTAGGGGTAGAAAAGCTTCTTTTAACAAGGTGCAGTACTGATAGCTTTTGTCCATTCTCCTTTTTTGGTGCATTTAAAAAAAATATGAGAAGTTCATTTTCTTATATCACTCTACGACAAACAAATCAGCAAAGGAAAGGAAACATAACATTTATTCAAACCTAATTTTAGCCAAAAACTCCTCATAAAGACTACCAGCATTTTTTAAATTTTATCTTTAAAAAAGTGTGATTTTAAAATAACTACTTTCTGAGCATTTAGGATCTAGAGAAGAGTCAAAATATTTATGACAAAGAATTAATGTTGCCCAACATCTAAACTAGTGGTACTCAATTTTTTTGGCAGAAACTCATACTAAGAAATGCAGTCTACATAACAATCTAGTTCACACATAAACATATCTACAATAGCACTTCCTTAGAATAGAGCAAAACGGATTGTTTTTTTCATGATAACTGGCTCTAACCAGCTAACACTGATAAGATGTCATGAATTTGAATGATCTGAATGAACATTTATTTATTACAATGAGCTAAGGAGTCTTCCTGATGAATGAACAGTGCAGACGTATAAACTCATTTCACTTAATTTGGTGTTCTAGTTTCGGCTCTTAATTAGCATAACTATTGTGAATTCCCTTTTTTTAATCACTTAAGGAACCCTGATTATACACTGCAGAGACTTAGTAAATTTCTTAACTGCTGAGTGTTCCCTTGCCTGTCAAGTGAATAGACTCAGCAGCTTTGTAACTTTTATTACATGTAGTAGTATGATTCATTGTAGTCATAGTGATAGTCATAGTGGTACTTAGCCCTGGTCTTGTTTTATCAGACATTTTAGGAGATCCACCAAAATTGGTTTGTCCGCCTCACTCAGTGGTGCTGGTGTTGCCAGCCTTAAGACCAGAAACAACATTCTTACCTGTGCCTTTTGGTACTCTGTTTTGGTCTTCAGGTACAATTGCAGTGATGACTATAAGATTTGATTCTTCTTGGAGACCCCCTTAAATTTATTACATTTACCAGGATGGTTTGAGGAACTGTAGCTCTGAGTTAACCATAGCTCATGATTTATATACGATTATTATTATTATGTTTTTTTATGAGTAAAAGTCCTGCTCTGTTGCCAGGCTGGAGTGCAGTGGCGTGATCTCAGCTCACTGCAACCTCTGCCTCCTGGATTCAAGTGGTTCCTCTGCCTCCTGGATTCAAGTGATTCCCCTGCCTCAGCCTCCCGAGTGGCTGGGACTACAGGCGCCCGCCACCACATCTGGCTAATTTTTTGTATTTTAGTAGAGACAGAGTTTCACCATGTTGGCCAGGATGGTCTCCATCTCCTGATCTTGTGATCTGCCCGCCTCGGCCTCCCATAGCGATGGGATTACAGGCGTGAGTCACCGTGCCCAGCCAATATGATTTTGACCACCGTCGTCTGTCACTGAGCTTTCAGTCTTATGTTGTTGCTTATTTTTCGGTGATTGCTTGGGAAAAGAGAATCAGTTGCTGTCTTTTCTGGTGCTTTCCTGAGTCTATCTTTTAGCTGTTACAGATAACATTTCGGTCTGTTATGTGGTTAACATAGGAACTACAATGTCAAACCGTTATTACCCTGTACCCTCACTCTCCTGTGGGGACTCTTTTAATTTTACAGCAGTCGGCCTTTTAAATTGCTTTTAAAGACTGTCATTATATTTGCATAGTCCAGGAATATCTAGTCCAGGTCTACATAAAACTAAGTAGAAAAAAAAACAATGAAACTGATTATACGGTCTCTTAAATTTCGTGGTAACTCTAATGCTAATTGGTTTACTGAAACTTATAAACACATGATTTTAAAATAGTACAAAGTTCACAAAGATTTTTAAAAATTAATTACTAATGCTTAAAATGTCTACCTGGCTTCTTCTGAGAATAGCTGCCTGGCTGTGTTTTTAATTATGGGAACAATATCTTTTTTTTTTTTTTAAAGGAAACTTTAGCTGTATTAAAGGTTAACACTTTGGTTTCTTATCTCTTAGTTAAGAGATAATAAAAAATGCAAGTCATTCAGTGACTAAAAATTGTTCTATATTTGTAAAAAAGTATTAAATTTCTATAAATATAACTAATCAAAGTAAATCTTAAAAAATTAAGTATTTTTTATCAAATAATTGTCACTTCAAATTTGCTGCAAATTGGATGAGGCTAAAGAAACATTGTAAAAAAGACATTTTTTTCTTGCAATTTCTAGTATCTGATATGTTATCTTGTTCTTTTTAAGTCTTTATTGAGATATAATTGATATAAAAATAATTGCACATTTTAATGTATACATTTTGATGAATTACTGTCTTGCGTTTGCATGCTGCATGCTCACACGTCTGAGTGTATGTGTGGGCATGGTGAAAGCATGTAAGATGAAACCTATCCTCTTAAACTGTGGAGTCCTAAATGTTATATTGTTAACGATAAATACAATGTACAGCAGATCTCTAAAACTTTTTCATCTTAGGTAACCAAAACTTCATATCAATTGAGCAACAAGTCTCCATTTCTCTATTCACCCATTCCCTGGCAACCACCATTCTACTCTCTGCTTCTATGAGTTTGACTATTTTAGATATCCTGTACAGTTGGAGTCATACAGCATATGTCTTTCTCTGACTGGCTTATTTCACTTTTCATGATGTCTTCTACTTTCATCCATGTTTTCACAAAAGATAAGATTTTCATCTTTTTAAATACTGAACAATAATCCATTGTTTGGTGACATATCACATTTTCTTTATGTTCTTTTTGTCAATGGACATTTAGGTTGTTTCTATAGTTTGACTATTGTAAATAATGCTGTAATATACATGGAAGAGCAGCCACCTCTCAGAGAATGCTTTGACTGTGCTGATGGTTTCACAGGTGTATACATATTTTCAAACTCATCAAATTGTATACATTGAATATGTGAAGGCTTTTGTATATCAGTTACACCTCAGTAATCAGCTACACCTCAATAAAGGTGTTTTAAAAAGCAAATAATTTGTTTGATTCAAGGCAGGTATAATTTGCTACACAAGTTAAACTGTTGAATTTGTCATACTTTTTCTATTATTGTAGCATTCTGCTAAAATTATTACAACTACAGTTTTCATAAGGTTCATCCAGAGAAGTTTATTTTCTGTTTATCATCGGCCCAACATTAGTAACATTGGTAATTACTTCTTCCAGGCTCAAACTTTTCAGCAACCACATTTTTTAGCTAAAAAATCTTTAGTTAAAATAGGCATCATTGTATAGCATATGACAGTTATTACCTTATTTCTTATATGATATGAATGTCATAGTTATAAAATATAATATTCTTTCTATAAAATCAGATAGCTTAAAATATTGACAATGATTCCATATCACTGGAAATCACTAATAACATATTTGCACTCATCTAATTAAGAAAAAAAGTCCTTGAACTATTTGAACTATTTATACTTGTCCTGCTGTGAATTTAGAATTATTTGGTTAAAACAACTCTCAATTTCCTCAGATAACTATGAAAACTATAGGTTGTGCTCTCTATGACTTGCATATGTATGCACCAAGATATATTGTCACATGATCACAATATTGATTGTGGAGAGAAATAAGTCTACTATCTTAAAAGAGTTTATATGCTCAGTTGAAATTGTGGTAAGTCTATAATGGTAGTATTTCACGTGATCTATGTACATACCTGTTGAAATATAAAACTTTCAGGATATTTCAGAGATATTTGTATCTGCTGATTCCTGAGAAGTTTTCTTTATTGGCCTTGATACTCTTATATTTGAATACTGCATTGGAGCTCTATGGCAGAAGCAATCATAGCAAAGGAAGCCACATGTTGTCCCTGTGATACAAGTTCAACAAAACTTCTTGTACATTTTTCTTGCAAGAGTACTGAACAACAGAATCACTTTATTCACAATTCCAAAACAGAATTTACTTATCACAGTCTTTTCTACACTTTCTATTCTCCTGTTTTAGTTGGGATAAACACTCCAAGGTAAGTGTTGAGAGAAAATGTTTCATGTATGTTGCATGTTACTGTTTGTCTCATATTTAGAGCCTTAGAAAACAGAAGGGATGTCTCCTTCCAGAGGGAAGGGTAGATATGTGGATCATTATAAGAGATCCACATTCCCTAAAGCTCAGCTTCTTCTGCCTGAACACAACTTACTGTGTGTGCCAGCTTCTACCTGAACCCATATGTATCTCCCCATTGGACTCTGGGGCAAGGGAAAGTGACAGGAATTTACATATGCTTTTACTGCTTTTGCAGCATTATCAGTAATAATGTCCTTTGTCTCTCACCAAGAAATATTGTGGCGTCTCCCATTGTCCATGAAATTGTGACAAGCTAACTTGTTAACTTGTTAGTAGACTAAATATTTAACCCTTTTAAATCCTTGATTGTAGGTTAAGAAGACTACGTAAAATTAATAAGGAAGTCAATTGGTTTTCCAAAATATAACACACCTGCCCACAGGCTCTTTTTTTTTTTTTTTTAATGATTCAGCCATGTACAAATGAAAGAATATGATTAATTGTTGCTGTGATCAGGGTATTATTAACAGTTTTACTACAGTCACTATTTTATGGATTGTGCATTAAAGTGATTGAAGGTATATGAATAAACAAAACATATCCACCAAAAATCTAAACCCAAGATATAAGTATTGACCAAAAAAATCTGACCATATATCATTCCTGTATCATTACTCTACAACAGAGATTAAGGAAAGGATCATAAGAAAATTGTTGCTTACTTTGAACAAACAACCGATAGTGGCAACTCCCTATGAAATGTCAGAAATGATTATTATGTTTATCATTGCTGTAATTAATCAACCGAAGCTTGTAAAGAACTATGATTATTGAATATCCCCAAGATTACAAACCCTTACTGGAGACAAAGTGAAGACTTTTTCCTGACCAATGAAGAGTGAAATTCATTTTATCCAACTATGTGCAGGTCAACTGACTTCTATCCTCTCCAGGATACTAATTTTTAATGTTTAATAAGCACAACTTTCATGAACTCTCGCTTTCTAGCACTTAGAAACTGACTTTTTGCCTTCTGCAGGTGACTTGGTAATTTTTTAAATGGTGTGTGTACTCTTTCATGGAGTTGATAGAACTTAGCATTGTAAAAATGTTTAGCTCTGGTTTTATGTTAATTCAGTGATAGACTGTATCTGAAAATAAATTCATGAATCAATTATATTCTTACTATTATGATTTGGTCTAATATTTGTGATGTTTACATCTTATTATTTTAAAAAATACTGATGATGAACTTTAGTTGAGTTTGTGAACTATTAATAGATCGTGGCTTGCATTTTGAAAAGCATATTGATATTAGTTCCTTGTCGCTTGTATTTATTATGCAATTTACTGGGTCAGACTGATATATGAATCTCTGCTCCAATACTTAGTAGCTTTGTTACCTTAAAAAGTATACTTAACAACCTTAGCCTATGTGATTATATGTAAAACATGCTCATAATAATAGTTACCATTTAAGTTTTTTTAAGAATTATAGGAGAAAATTTATGAAGTACGTAATATGGTACCTAGAACTTACAGTTCTCAATAAATATTTGACCATGATTATGAACACAGAATCACCATGAGTGTTACTAATATAATTGTAATAATTGAGAATCAATTTTTGAAATTACTGTATTAAACAATGCTATTAATTGTAGAGGATATTTTTTGGCATATGAAATAACACTCATATACCAAAAATGTTAATTTACAAAGATTTAAGTGAGTTATGTAATGGAACAGTTCTTCGCTGGTAATTTTATGAGAATTAAATAAATTTACCTATATCTAGAAGATTGGTCTAAGTGTATATTCAAATCTCTTGCTGTGTCTCTGGCACCATACAATTTTCTCTTATTTTGTAGAATTATTAAGCAATATAATGTAAAGGAAAGAATCCCACTTCCTTTGCCATTATTTAAACCTTAATAAGGGGTTGCCTTGTTAGGGTAATAATATGAGATATGTTAAATTATTCTCTAATGAGTTTTTTATTATAAAGGATCTTATATCTGTTATAAGGAATAAAATGTATGTTGTTTCCAATGCAGATTTTTATCTGTGAAGGTCAGATATTTGAAGAAGTTTCTAGTAAAGCTGCACACTGGAGTATTTTTATTTAAGTTTGTAATGGGAGAAACATTTATGTAGATGAGTAAAGTGATACAGAATTATTTGTAAAACTTGTTGATGTTAGATAAAATGTTTAATAGATTTAATAATCTGTAGTGTATTTAAGAAGGACAAATCAAACAGCTCAGTATAAAGCCAGCTGTAAATGTGCAGAATCTGATTAAACTACATCAGCCAACAGAACTCTGATCCATATATATACATGTTCCAGGTGGAAAGTTCCTTTGGGTGACTAAAATAGCCTGGATTTTAAGACAAGATGTATTGAAATCAACTTTACATTTATACTTCCAGACTCTGATATTTTAAGAAACTATTATGTTGACCAATGATATGGAGAACTGCCTATATTTTTTTTTCTATAATCAACTTGTGAACAATGCTCTTTACTTTCATTATATTAAGTGAACTAATACTTTACATCATTTTATTGAAGGAGAAAATAAGCAACTTTTGAATTTTACATAGAGGCAATTTAGAAAATTAAACCACAATTATATTTTTTATATTTAAAGCATATAAATTGTTCAGAATGTAATACAACTATTCTAATTTGGGAAATAAATTGTTGAAAAATGATGCATGCACTTTCAGCAATATTTTCAAACAGAAACATGTTTTATATAATCACAGATATATTTAATTAACATATTGGTTATTATAATGTTTTGGTTATTTTAATGTTTGCATCTCTGAATGAGAAGAAACTAGCTTTAACATTTTAATTTATCCATCACAACCACAAGCGAAACCCCAAACCCCACATCATTTTTTGGTTTGCTTTTGTTGATCTACTTGAAAGCATCATGCCATTTGTTTTTTTAATGTCTAAGACTGCTTAGTGAATTTGAGAGTCTTGAATTATTTTAATTATCTAAAATCTCTAAAGTTTTCATTTTTTTCTTGTTTATTTTGTAGTTTAAAGGTTAACAAAATGTTTTTACATCATGAATTCAGAGAATCATGGATTGTTATCCATGGATAAGATAAAAATCTATTATTTTTGTCATGGATTCAGAGAATCAGCTCTTTCAGCTATGCTCATTATTGTTTGTATAAAAGCAACTGACTCTCTTAAGATATCCTTATTACATCATCATTTTATCTAATGATTTTTATTTCTTAAAAATAATATTTGTTAATTTGGTGCATTGTATGCAATCTTAACGTGCTTTATAAAAGCCTAGATAATAATTCAAAGTTATTTTAATCTTTAACAATGAAGTGAGGATAACTTTATACATAATTATTCGCTCAGCAATAAAGCAAAAAAAAATCGAAATATTTGTTAAGATCTACTAACAGCAAAAATTGCTAAGCACTTGAAAATATTTACAACTAATGTTGTATTATAATTAATGTGTTTCCACTCAGATCCATGAGATCCTGAGTGTTATAAAATGAAGAGCTTTTATAAGCTTTTGATGTTGGGTAAATTTGGTCCTAGGCAACGGTTCTAATATTTTAACTTTTTAAATATTTTAATACGTGTTTCCTGATTTTTTTTTTTTTTTTTTGAGACGGAGTCTCGGTCTGTCGCCCAGGCTGGAGTGCAGTAGCGGGATCTTGGCTCACTGCAAGCTCTGCCTCCCGGGTTCATGCCATTCTCCTGCCTCAGCCTCCTCAGTAGCTGGGACTACAGGCACCCGCCACCTCGCCCGGCTAGTTTTTTTTGTATTTTTTAATAGAGACGGGGTTTCACCATGTTAGCCAGGATGGTCTCGATCTCCTGACCTCGTGATCCACCCGTCTCGGCCTCCCAAAGTGCCTGAATTTTTAGGATATAAAACATCATTTAAAAATAATCAATAGTGAAATATTGAGCAAATTTGTTTTAGGAGATTTTAAGAAGCACAATTTTTCCTTTTTTTCCCCTCTATATTGTACCCAAAGTCCAAATGAAAGTCTCCCACTAAGATAGAAACAAGACAAAGATGCCCACTTTCATCATTGCTATTCAACATTATAATGGAAGTTCTAGACAGAGCAAGAAGGCAAGGACAATAAATTAAAGTCTCCCAATTTAAAAGGAAAAAATAAAGATATATCTATTCACATATGACATGTTCTTATATGTGGAAAATCTCTCAACATCCACGAGAAAGTTACTAAGAAACAAATTCAGCCCAATTGCCAGGTGCAAAATCAACACACAGAAATTGAATGTATTTCTACACATTTGCAATGAACAATCTGCAAAGGAAATTTAAATAGTAATTCAATTTACAATATCATTCAAAACATTAAAATACTTTAGAACAAATTTAACCAAGAAAGGTAAATAGATTCATAAATATTTTAATATACACTGAAAAATATAAAGCATTGCTGAAAAAAAATTAAAACACTTATTTAGATGGAAAGGCAGCCCATGTTCATGGGGTCGAAGACTTAATATTTTAAGACATTAGTACCACACAGTTATCTGCAAATTCAAATTCAAGCCAATCCATATCAAAATTGCCACAGCCTTTTTTTTTTTTTTTTTCAGAAAGACAAAAAGCTGATCCTTAAATTATATGAAATTGCAAGGGAATCCAAATAGTCAAAACAATTTTGGGAAAAAACAAGTTTAGAGGACTCACAGTTTCTAAATTTTAAAAATTATTACAAAGAAACACTAATAAAAACCGTTTGGGATCGGTATAAGGATAGTTATATAGATCAATTCAATATATTTGAGAGTCAGAAATAAATTTATGTGTCTATTAGCAGCCAATTTCTGAAAAGGGTGATGAGTCTACAATAGAAAAGCAGCATCTTCATCAAAAGGTGTTGGGCTAGCTGGACTTCCACACTGAGAAGAAAGAAGCTGGTCCCCTACTTCATACCATATAAAACATTAACTCAAAATGAATCAATGACGCAAATGTAACAGTTAACTTCATAAAAGTTTTAGAAGAAAACATAGGCATAAATATTCTGGGCCTTATATTTGTCAATGGATTCTTACATATGACATCAAAGCAGGAATAACTATATATATACATATATTTTATATATATATATAAAATCAAATATATAAAAATACATATATTTGACTTTCAAGAGACTCACGTACCTGTTCATTAAGCATCGATTATTGTGAACATTACACAGATTTAGGATTTAAGAATTCTATTTTTTAAATTGTTATTGTGGTTAAATATGTATAAAATAAAATTTTTCTCTTTTACCTTCTTCTCAATGTATAATACGGAAGCATGTATAATACAAAAGCAATGTATAATACAAAAGCAATGTATAACAGGACAGATTGCATCCAAACGTAGAAGTATGTATATAAATTTGAAAGCCAAATGTATATATCTGACTTTAGAAAATTAAAATGTTTTTTATTGAAGGGTATTATCAACAAAGTGAAAAAGTAAAGCTACAGATTGGGATAAAATATCTCTAAAACACATATCTTATGGAAACTAAATATGTAAGATATAAAGAACTCCTAAAACTCAACAAAATAACATATGACCCAATTTATAAAAGGACCCAAGGACTTGGTAAACATCTATACAAAGAAGATATACAAATAAACACATGAAAACATGTTCAATATTATTAGGCTTTAAGGAAATCTAAACCATAAGATACTACTTTATACCTACTAGGATAGCTATAATAAAATAAAAGGAAGTAACACGTGTTGGCAAGGATGTGGAGAAATTAGAACAATTGCACCTTGTTGGCAGGAATGTAAAATGGTGCAGTCACTGTTGAAAACAGCTTTAAGGTCTCCCAGAAAGCTGCACATATAATTACCATATAACCCAAACAATTTTAGACTTAGTTATATACCCCCCAAAACTGGAAACAAAGTTTCACATAATTGTATGTCACTGCTCATTGTAGCATTATTCACAGAGCAGAAAGATGAAAACAATGCAAATGTTCATCAAAAAATGAATGAATGGACAAAAGGTGATGTGTGCATATAGTCGAATATTATTCAGCCAGAAAATGGAATGAAGTTCTGATGTATTGCCATAACACGTATAACCTACAAAACATTATACCAAATGAAAAAAAGCCAGACATGAAAGGACAAATATTTTCTGACGCACTTGTATAAAGTATCTAGATCAAGTAAAATTATAGAGACAGAAAGAGATTAGAGGTTCCCAGGGGCTGAGGGAGGAGAGAATGGAAAGTTATTGCTTGTTATGAAGTTCTAGTTGGGTAACGAAAAAGTTTTAAAAATAAGTAGTGATTATGGTTTCACAACATTGTGAATGCAACTCAGGCTTCTGAATTATATATTGAGAAGAAGGTAAAATAAAAAAAATTATTTTATACGTATTTAACCACAATAACAATTTTAAAAGCAGAATTCTTAAAGAAATCCTAAATCTGTGTAATGTTCACAATAATTGATGCTTAATGAACACATACATGAGTCTCTTGAAAGGCAGAATTAACATTCAATTAAACTTTCTTAGTTTATAGCAGTGTAGTATCTTCTTTGAAATTATTTATATTGGCATTTATTGTTAAATAAAAGTGTATATTACCTGTAACGGATAAGCATTATATGCTGGGGAAATAGAAGGTAAAACAAGATTGTATGTCTCAGGAAGCTTTAAAGGAAGAAAATAAATAGGGTGGAAAGAAGGACAGAGAGAGACAAGAGAATTGATAGAATAATTTTCTTGAGAGACAGGAAAATACGTAATTCAATGCAAAGACTAGATAGCAGAAGAAACAGCTACTTTATTATAACGGTACAGATTGTATCCAAATGTAAAAGTATGTATATAAATTTGATATTCAGAGAAAATGACTACATGTCTAATAGAAAAGATAGAAATAGATTTCGAAGTGTATGGACAATCTTTGAAAGAGCTGAAATAGAATGAAGATTAGTTGACCAGATATCTTGCCTAGAATTGAAGTGATGAGGGATTATTTCAATTTTAGGATGATCATTTTGTAGTAGGAATAATGTGTCCTGATATTTTATGTAGACAGAAATCAGATAGCTTTTTCTTCAGATTAGTATAATGGAAAGAAAAAAAAGCATGGGTCTTTAGAATAATGTAAAAAAATCATATTGAACTATGAGCCATGGAATATAAGCTGAAAAAAGAATCATACTAAGAAGAGGGTTTTTGAAATTGGGGATAACCTATGGCTTAATAAATTAAGGCTTCTGATAAAATCAGACTAGGAGTATTTGAACAAATAAGCTGTAAGGGGGAAAGTAAAGGAGTTCAGGAATTGAATATTTGCATGATTGATTTTCCAGCTAAAATAATTGTAGGTATAAAAAGACATGCCCCTGGATTAGGTATCTGAAATGATGGTGAAGAATAGTTATTAGAAACAAGAAGTTCAAGAACAGAGGTATGGTATTGTGTGCATCATTCACTAGAAGTTTTCAACAAAGTTTATAAAATAAATTAAGATTGATAAAAAGTCTGTGGGCCTGTTGCCAAAGTTTTAAATATGACAACAGGGACCCCAATATTGAATTTCAAAGATGATAACCTCAAGTAAAGGAAAAAATTGTTTAAACTGAACTGTAAGATCTTAAAGTGAGTATAACTTTTTAATTTAATTTTTCTTGTGAGGGGAAGGAAAGAAATAGTAACGCATAATTGCTTACGTCTTTTGTACTCTATACCAAATATAACAGAATTCAAGTTATAGACTTTTTTTGTGTTTCTGTCTCTCTGTCATTGTCTCTCTTGCTCTCTCTCTGTCTCTCCATATATACACGCATATATGGAAATCTATATATTCCACATATATATATGAAATTCAATATATATTAGTCTGATTTAATTTCTCTTAAAGCTGGGAAATATAATTGCAATACATATAATGCTAAATACGAGAATTATAGTCACCCTCCATATTAAAGATATTTTCATGAGCTCATGAATCACAACAAAGTTTAATAAGTAGTATTTTCTCCAAACACTTTACATACATTATCTTATTTAATTGTTAACAACATCTGAGGTAAAAAATGTTAAACCAATTTGGGACTTGAGGAAAATAAGACTTAAAATACCTAAATGATTTGAACATAGTCACATGGCAAGTAGAAGTAATAATTGGGACTGAAACCCAGTTGTGCTCAGTTTTCCTGAACCAAAATCTATCTTCCATCTTATGATTCTTCCTAATATGACTAGACAGATATTTATTAATATAAAAAACATTTTCTATTACGTATAAACAGTTTATTTTAGCAACAATTGTAAATCAAATCACATTAAACTACAATGAATGGTAGATTTTCCTGATGAGTACAGTTTGTAGCGGTTGTACAACACATTAGGTTTCTTAATTTAGAGGACATGAAAACATTGTTAGAAGTACAAAAATTACAAGAATTTTGCTTCGAGAGTAACAATCCCCTTTGTCTCTTTTGGTTTGTCTTTCCCTCTGTCACCCCCAGCCAGTTAACACGGAATGAGAAAGCTAATAAATGTTTCTACATAATCTTACATTGCCTATAGAAAGAGTTTCATTATACCGGCATAGTTTTCATTGCTATTTTAAACCATATCTATGCATACCAAAACAAAGACAAATCTGGCTCATCCTATTTTATTAAATTACAATCATTTACCTCTTATTTTGTTACTAAAATTTGATTAATCTTCCAAACTCCAGCTACAATTCTACCTTATACATGAAAACTTTCTCAGTTCTATCAAGCAGATTAAACTAGTGCTTTCTTCGCGTCCATGATGTACACACTTCATTATTCAATTTTTCAGAATTTGGTTCATTCTTTTAGTTACTCACCCATGCCTAGATACAAGATCATTAGCTCCTCAAGATTAGAGAATGAGAGCTTTTATATTTTGAACTCAGCCTCCAGCATATAGTACTTGGTAGCTACATAAAATGTCTTCAATGAGTCACAACTTTTGTCTAAAGACAAAATATGATTTGATTAACAAAATTAAGAGTGATTTTATTCATTTCACAAAATGCCTACAAAGGTATTTTGTGTACACAGAAATACCTCAAATGAATAAATGTGCCATCCTCTATCAGGAAGAGAATGATAACAATTCTGAAAAGCACTACTAATAATATCAGGTGATAACTGAATCAAAGGAAACTGTTGTTCTCCTCACCAAGATTTAAGACAATTGCATTAGGCAATCTTTGAAAATTTTAATTAGTATGTGCAGTATTCTGTGTTTAGAACCTCTGGATCTTTACTGGTCTCTTTGAAATTACACAAAAGGTAATTAAGATATGCATAATTAAACTAGTGGATAGAGAACAAAATGTCTCTGAGCTGCAAGGAAGTAGTGGGAAAACATGGAGGTTCTTGACACACCTTCATAGTCACATATCTGGGAGATATGGAGGCCACTGTTTCGAAGGCAGGTCAATCTTTTGAATAGTGTCCAATCTATATTTAAAATGTGTTCATTAGAAACCTCTGGACTGCATGGTGAAAGTGAAGCAAGGCATCATATTGCTGGAAAATGGGATAACTGAAGGTTTTCTAGAGCTACGGAAAATAACATTCCATGAGTGTGTCCAAAACAAAAAAAACAAAAAAACAAAAAAACCCTATGATACTACCTTCTACAAGGAGTTAATTAAAACCTGTGTGCTTCATATGACACAAGAGACATTTAGTGAATCCCTTACAAGTGCAATTGTAAAATGTTGTTTTTCAGTGCTCCATGTGTGAGGGTGATAATGTTATTTTTCTAGTCCAAGGCGATAATTATTCATTTTTCCTACTTAAATAAAGCAACCTTGTCACTGACAGTCAATTCCATTTCCCTGGGACCCTGAAATCTGCTGCAAAACATGTATCATTTTACTTCACTGTCTCCACTGCAGCTTGAAACATGTTAAAACAGTAAGGTTTTATTCTCCATTTATGGAAAATGCACTGCATAATAGGCTGAAGCTTGCTTAATTTCGATTTCCTGGGACTTCTCTAAAGAAGAAAAAAAAATTGCCTCACTGCTTCCTCTGAATATGGGACTGCGCTGCACACTGTTTTAAGATACACCCTTTCTGCTTCATCTCATTATACAATGGGAAATGCTTTGACTACCTGATAGGTGTCGCTGTCTGGTACACTTAATTACTTTTACACTGCAGTCATTACAACCAAGTTTACAAGATTTTGACATATGAAATTAAGTGCTGTAAGGGTACCTACAAATTGATGGGTATTACATGTTTACATATTAATATGACACTAAAACAATTTTTAAAACATTAACAAATGGTTTATGATAATTAGTAATGCTACCAAAGTCAAATGATATAGTTAATTATGTGTAACTTTGAATTCTAGATTGATAGTTAAGCACAGTGTTACATTACATCTTTCCACCCATCTGAGCTCCTAAACATGGTAGTCATTTATTGATATGCTAAACATAGAACTGTATTACCTACTTATGATGCCATAATTTAAATTTTGAGTCTAGGTATTATTATTTTAGGTATTTTATTTATACCTTGTGTTGATTCAAGTGCACTTATCCTAATTGAATTTGATTTTGTCTCTTTGTAAAGAATTTAAGGCAACCATTTGAATTCTATTTCTCTTATAATAGCCTACACAGAGATACCTCAAATGAATAAATGTGCCATCCTCTGTCAGGAAGAGAATGATAACAATTCTGAAAAGCACTACTAATAATATCAGGTGATAACTGAATCAAAGGAAACTGTTGTTCTCCTCACCAAGATTTAAGACAATTGCATTAGGCAATCTTTGAAAATTTTAATTAGTATGTGCAGTATTCTGTGTTTAGAACCTCTGGATCTTTACTGGTCTCTTTGAAATGAATTGACTGTTAAAGCCTGATTCTTAAAGAGGAAATTGCCAGCTCACACAGTAGATTTCACAACTGACATGACTACCTTCTTAGTACTCTTGGCTGAAGAGACAAATATAGATTGTAGATATAAAATTAACTATGCATTTATTACTTTAAGTCCTTGCTTTATCACTTCTCAGCCTTTTGGCTAAGAGCATGTGAAGTCCTTGCTTTGTAATACATACAATGAAAGTTAAGTGAGTAATCTCTGAGTTAGTTCATGATTTGTGTGTATATTAATGTTTCCATGCCTGGGAACTCTAATATGATAACAAATGTTTCACATTAAAATTTTATTTTAATTTGAGGTCCCCAGAAAGACTTCATAATAAAATGAAACAAATACCTTCTGCTTCATCTTTAAATTTACCATTCGTTCATGCTTCCTTCCCCGTTTCTTTTTTTTTTTTTTTCTGTTACAGCCCAGATAAAAAGCCTCAAATAGTGATAATAAACCCAAACTGATTTCTATAATGCTTTCAACAAAAAGGCAGTTTCTCTGGTTTCAGCAAGTATATGCAGGCCCAGCCAGTGAATTCTGGCCCTGGGTTGGGCTAGCATTGGGTTTATACATCATTGGGTTTATACAGCATTGGGTTTATACATCAGAACTTGTATAAATTATCAGAACTTATAAAGATTGCTTTGATAGCCAGGCGTGGTGGCTCACGCCTGTAATCCCAGCATTTTGGGAGGCAGAGGCATGAGGATCATGAAGTCAGGCGATCGAGACCATTCTGGCTAACACAGTGAAACCCCATGTCTACTAAAAACACAAAAAAGAAAAATAGCCAGGTGTGGTGTTGGGTGCCTGTAGTCCCAGCTACTCAGGAGGCTGAGGCAGGAGAGCGGTGTGAACCCGATAAGCAGAGGTTACAGTGAGCGGAGATTGGACCATTGCACTCCAGCCTGGGCGACAGAGCGAGACTCTGTCTCAAAAAAAAAAAAAAAAGGACAGCTTTACTATAAAATGCCCAATGCATGAATATGAGAATGTGCTAACCTGAGTTAGGTCTTCTATCTAGAAATACAAAATATGTTTAATGATTGAGTGGTAACAAAATAACTGCTAAGAATTGATATTCAGTTCCTAACACATTTATTTATTCAGCATGCATTTATCAATTCTGTTCCTATATACAAAAATAGAGAAACAATTGTAAACAAAACATAATCAATTCCTTCATGGTGTGGATCAAATATTTAGATTAATTAAGCCTAGGCCAATATTTTGATGTATTACTACAGTTTATTTTAAAATATTCTAATTTATTTTCACAAAAATCTCAATATCTGAACTTATTTTACTTCATCAAATACTGCCCAGCTCAGACTGGGTTTTTTTCTGAGACCCAGAAAACTTTTCTAAAATTGTGTATTAGACATTTACAATTAGGTGAGCCACAAGAACAACAGATACAAGTTTCCAAAACTCAAGTCGTTGTCTTACCAAGAAACCTTACTCCTTTGACATTCGAAGTTATGCTAAATAACGACACGCACCACCAGAAGCTAAGATGTCGCCATCGATTCCTTCTAATTACCATAAGCCTAACACAGAATCAGTCACCAGGTTCTACTAATATTGTATCTAATATTGTCAGAAAAAAGCAGACAAAAAATGTCTGCCTAAATGAAGATTAGGTGGGTAATGGATAGAGATGTAGAGATACAGAGAAAACCAACAGCAGATGTAAGAAACAAATATCTCATGTAATATTATAAAAAGAAACAAGTGTTATGGAAAATTTTTTAAATAAAATTGAGTAGTCTATTTTATGCAATTACAGAAACATGCATATTAGAAAAAATTCAATTTTATTATGTAATTATTTCACTGCATGCTTTTTGACTTTTTTAAAATGAAAATATTTATTTTGTGTATTGAACTCATAATTTTAAGTTGCTTTGATTTATTTATTCTTAATCTTTTAGTTCAAGATAAAAGTGGAACAGAAGAGTAGATTTACATATTTTTTTTTAGATGTCCTACTTTCAATTTTTGAAGACTCATAGCTACAGTGTTTCTGGTTTCTTGCTCAAGAGATGTGTTTGAAAATGACACAAAGCCACTGTCTTTATTCATGCTTCTTTTCGGCATAATTGCTCTAAACAAAACATCTTTATCTTCTGTTTTTAGTTGTTAGGTCTTGGTTCCTGAGAAGAAAATAGTCTTTCTTACTAAGAGAACAAAGTGTTGTTTGTTATAAGGACTTCTTCAAATGAAAGGTCTCCTTTCTACTGCTTTTGTTGAAAAGTCCCTTTAATAGAAAATCCACTTATCCCTCCCTAAACAGACACTACTTTGGTTTTTTGAATGAACAACCCAAAAAAGTATGCAATATTTGTTTTCCCCTTAAACAAAGTATTTCTAGTAAGCATGTTATATTTACATTTTGATCTACATTACTAAGCAATTGCTCAAAAAAAATTTTTTGAAGAAAAGCTTCTTTGTAGATTTAGCATAAAGTCTCTCAATATTTCAATCTGTGAATGAATAGATGGATAAATGAGCTTCTGTGAAATAGGTTGGCAGAAAAAGATACCTTACGTTTTTATGTTTTGTGCTAAGCCAATATGGCAATAGAGTATTATTTTGATAAACAAGAAGATATAAATGCCTCAGTTTATTCAACTAAAATAACACTGTCTTGCAATCTTTACATAAAAGAGGAAAATTATTACTCGTTTCTTTCTCACTCTCTCTCTCTCTCTCTGTGTAAATATATGTATATCTATATGTACATATATATATATTCCTATCTTTTTATCTAATATTCACACATCACAAAACATGATGGAAGTTGATAAACACTGATTATGTAAATATATGAGTGTATACAGAAAACTAAACAAAATAGCTTTCTAACTTATATAGAACTTTTTTGTTTGCAATTCAGGTGTTATTTTCTTTCAGCATAGCTCAGCAGACTTAGGCATTTGCAGACTACACTCAGAGTAATGGAAGAAAGTGCAGTGGAAGGAAACATTTATCAAGTACCTATTTTAAGCTATTCACCAAGATAAGGGCTTCCACAGTTTGCATAAACTTGGTAACAACCCTGATGGATGTTAGACACAATCTCTATATTTTTTTTTTTTTTTGCAGTTCAGATAATTTTTGTTCCAGTAAACAATTCATAAAAGTTGTCACTGAAAGCACACCCTCACAAATAAAAATACTCTCACCAATGAATGCTCACCCTAACCTCACAGGAGCACTGCCAACATTTTTATAGATCTATTTAGAGACTCACCAACATATTTTGAAAACAAAGCATTCTATAGATATTGGTCAATACAAGTAAAAGTAGTCACTCTGAGAAATAATAGGTACAGATTTAACTTTGTCCCACATAAAATATGGCCCCCTTTTCCATGCTCGCTTTCACATCTGTGATGTATACATCCATCACTCTCTCAGATTGTTAACGCCTGGGCTGCTTTTAGCCTCCAGTTTGCCTCTTTCCAAGCAAAACTGTATTTCTTACAGAGTAGTCTTTCTATCATAGAAAGCTAACCATGCCACTCACCTGATTCAATCATTTCAATTTCTGTAAAGTACAATTAAAATTTCTTATCTCAGTGTAAATGGTTCTCCATGACATCCCTTTTGCTTAACTGAGCTATCATTTTCTTTGTCGTTTCTTCCACGTAACCAACATTTAAATCTTATTAGAACCCATCTATATTTTTTAGATTAGTGTCCTTTCTCACACCCTTCCCCTTTGTGATACTTTATCTAACTTTCTGTAATCCTTCAAGATTCCAATACTTTATGAATTTCCCTTTACTCCTTAAAGTGGTATTCTCTTATTTCTCTGTAATCCTTGACTCAGCCATAGTTCTTTTCACTTGGTATTTTCGTTGCTTTGTTATACCTTGCATATCATACCTCTACTTTAGTTTGCATGTTTTGGATTATATCTGGCAAACAGGACTATTGATATGTGTAATTAAATAGCTTCCGGAAAAGAACTCTACTTTGGGTAATGAGTTAGATAAAGCAAAAATTCTTCATTGTCAGAAAAAATATAGCGATTTTCTGCTCTGTTTCTTTCTCTGCCTCTCATATACATACTTCATCCTTCTGTTCAGATGCTAATCTCTGAAGATTCCATCTCTCAGCCTTAGTTTTCAGTAACTTCAAGTTAAGTTTGACAAAAAGGAGGCATCAGAAGAAGATAAAGGGGAAGAAGAGTATAGAGGACTGGAGTATTTTATCCTCGTTTTCCTCCTGTTGTCCCTTTTGGATGCTATTAACTTCCACTGTTGCAAGTGTTTGTGATGAATTCTCTTTCCTGCCAGGATCCGGGCTTTTAATCACTCAAATGTATTGCAGGGTTTAGTGATTGTTAGAAAACTGTATAGGAAAATTGAGAGCAGAAGGACAATAACGCAACACTGTGAGGAGTATTTCACCAAAGCTCAGTAAGATATTGGGGACACATGTAGCACTCTTTTGGTAGTCTCCTAGTGGAGCAAAACACAAAGGCCCTGCAATGCTGGTCACCTTGATACTGGAAACTGTACCCTTGGATCTTGCTTGCCTGAGAATATTTAGAATGGGAGCTGTGGTGCACACAGGAATTTGAATTCTGACTATGCCTGATGAGATAAGGTACTACATCAAAAGTGTTAAGAGATTGTGGAATATTTGAAATTAAACTTGAAGTCCTACAAAAGTTCTTCATACAAACTCTCCTACCTTCCTTTCTAATATACTTCTTAGATATGTATTTCAAGCATTCTTCAAGCTAATCACTACCAGCAAAGAATGTATAATGTCTGCTATGAACTTCATTAGTTATCTAAAATAATATCACTTATTTTTGAAGAGATAAGGTAAGGGCCCTCCAAGAGTCTTAATTAAACTACAGAATTTAAGATGAGGCATATCACCCAGACGTTTAGAGATTTTCTTTTACATATAGTGAAGTTTTTGAAACAACATCAACACTATGTTAATCCTATTGTTATTGTTTCCTATGAAAGTGGACTGCTGCTCTAAAATCCTGTTGTGTTTTTGTATACACTAATGCTAATTATGAGTATTTTGTCATTTTTTGTTAAAGACATAGCAGATTTTTTTAAAAGTTTCTGCTCTTAAATTGTTACAGTGCTGATTTTCCAGTTACAACTACACAGTTTTCTTTAATTTTAATTTGTTACACTAGAAGTTATTCAGTAGATTCGTCAAGTACTAATAGCTGTGTTACTGATGCACTTGTTAGCTGTTGTTCGCACTCTGAAACGAGACTGCTGGTCTAGATTTTGACTCAGTATCTTTAGCTTGAAAATTTATTTTCCCTTTCCCCCTTTTTTTCCTGCTCATTTCTCATATAGTTATCTTATCCTTTCTATCTTCCACTCCCTGTCTTTCTCTCTCTGGGTGTCTTAAAAATAATTTTATATATAATGCATATTATTTAGATGCAGTCACAACTTAAAAAAATATTTTGTATATTAAGGCCATGTATGGAAGTTCATTCAACTAAAAGGGTTATTGTTTATATAACAAAGTATTTTAACAGGTGCTTTCAAATTCATTGTATTATTTGCTAATCAAAACAAACTCAACATAGATTTTATCATTTTACTTTTTAAAACTCAAAATAGTCATCTTTAAATTTTTCAATACATAATTCAGTATTATTGAACATTTTTCAGTGGCTATTTATATGTATATATTTATTTATTTTTGAGATAGGGTATTGTTCTGTTGCTCAGGCTGGAGTGCACTGGTGCAAACATGGCTCACTGGAGCCACAACCTCCTGAAAACCAGCAATTCTCCTGCCTCAGCCTCCTGAGTAGCTGGGACTACAGCCTCATACCATCATACCTGGCTAATTTTTCAACTTTTTATTTTTTGTAGAGACTGGGTCTTGGCATGTTGCCCAGGCCAATCTTGAAATCCTGGGCTCAAACAATCCTCCTCCTCAGCTTTCCAAAGTGTTCATTATAGGCATAAACCTCTAAGCCTAGCACCAATAGCTATTTATTAAAAAAAAAAAAAATGGGAGCAACAAAAAAAGTTACTATCCTTGTGTATATTTGTATATATACTTATGCCTATTTTTACATTTATGGATCTATTTGATCACATGGGTCTAACTATATGCATTTATAAATATTCACTTGTATGTGTTATATTACCTTCAAATATAATATTTATATTTTATGCAGAAATTTAAAACGTCAGCAGCACATTAAAATTTTTTAAACATTTACTTAATATTTTGTAAGCAATGAGTAATATCTGGGTTTTACATGCAAATTTTCTCTTTTTAATTTATTTGATCTTTAATTAAGTAAGGAAAACTGAATGGCATTCCATTAAATATACATGATCACATTTAAAAAATTCAACTTATTTGTCCATAGACAAACAAACTTATTTATTTCCAAGACTTGGGTTTTTTTTTTTTTTTTTTTTTTTTTTTTTTTTGTTTTAGGAAATCTTGCCATTTGCAACAATAGGATGAAACTGGATGAAATTATGTAAAGTGAAATAAGCCAGACATAGGAACAAAAATACTGCATAATCTTATTTATATGTGGACTACAAAAAAATTTAATTTATAGGTGGCAATCAGGGGTTGGAGGTTGGGGAAATAGTGAGATACTGGTCAAAGGATACAGACTTCCAATTTAAGATGAAAAAGCTCTGGAGACCTGATATATACCATGATGACTATAATTAATAATAATGTATTGCATACTTGAAATTTGCTAAGACAGTAGATCTTAAGTATTGTTAACACACACACACACACAGAGTAACTTTGGCAGTTAATGAATATATTTAGCTTCATTGTGGTAATGATTTCACAATGTGCACATATACAAAAACGACACATTGTGTGCTTTGAATATACACATTTTATTTGTCCATTATACCTCAATATAAAGAGCAAAAGAAGATAGCTTATGATTTCAAAATAGTTACAACTCTTTGACTGAAATACATCAATATTTTTATTATTTTTAATATTTAATTGATAGTTTTTGTTCTTGTTTTTGTTTTTGAGACAGAATCTTCCTGTGTTGCCCAGGCTGGAGTGCAGTGGCACGATCTCGGCTCACTACAAGTTCTGTCTCTTGGGTTCATGCCGTTCTCCTGCCTCAGCCTCCCGAATGCCTGGTACTACAGGCACCTGCCACTGCGCCCGGCTCACTTTTTTGTATGTTTATTATAGACGGGGTTTCACCATGTTAGCCAGGATGGTCTCGATCTCCTGACCTCGTGATCTGCCAGCCTCGGCCTCCCAAAGTGCGTGGATTACAGGCGTGAGACACCGCTCCTGGCCAGTTGATAGTTTTTTACACTACTTTTAGAACAATGGCTGGCACATAATAATCTGTATTAATTTCCTTTCCTTTTTTGAAAATATATATACAACAAATTAATTTTAATAAAAGATTTAAAGGACGAGCCTTATTTAAATTCATCTTTTTTCTACTCCTCATATTGCACTGTAATTCTATAGCTCTACAGCTTTGAAAGTTGCAAAGAAAGGGAATGGTAGCAAGACTGGTAAATAAAGTAATTTAAAAAAAGAGCTTTTGAAACTTGTGGTATGTCTATTTTTAAATCTCTGTAATGCAGCTCAGAGCTTAAAGGAAACACTGTTTTGTAAAACGTTTTATAAGGAATTTCCCCTTGTGAAATGTATGTCTATAAAATAGTAAAGGACAAAATGATAGGACTGTTTATTTGGCAGTCAAAGGGAATTGAAACCAGACAACATGAAAATGGAGATCTCGTTTATGATTATACTAATAGAATTCTTTGAAAAAATTAATTGAAGCAAAATTCATAGGGTTCAAAAATAATCAGTTACTTAGAATTCATATATGCTACATCAAAGCAAATGTCTTGGTTGATCTTGAACTACCAGGTACATGTCTCATTATTTTGTAGTAATTCAGCCATGCATTTTAGTTATTTAAAGTGAAAATCATACATATTTCATATATGAAACCATCAGTTAAACCATTCCAAAATCAAATAGACATTGAAATACTAAGTACAACAATCTGAAATGTTTGGTAACCTTTAGGGAGAAACAATAAGCTCCTTTTTAATATTTATTTTTATGAAGAAAATTACTTTTACTTCTTTTTAATTAAGTATATAATTTCTTTTGCTCAGATTCACTCTGTTTCTTTCTCAGATGTTTCTTTTTTCCCTTCAAAAACAATCAGAAAGCATCTTTATGACCTAGAACAATAAAATATAAAAAGCATAAATCACAAATGAAACAATGGGTGATTTTAAGTACATCAAAATTTTAATAGTTTTTTTAATTTATGAGATCATAAGAATGTCAGACAAGTTACATATTGGATGATGGTATTTGTAATACCTCTAAAATATTAGTATGCAAATCAACAAAACCCCAAAAATCTAACTGAGAAATAGACTAATGAAATGAGCAAGTGTGTTATGAAAACAAACAACAAACTCAATTGGCTACTAAGGGAAGAGATTCAAACTGATCAAAACTTGGTATGATTTCAAATATATATGTAATGCCAACCTATTTATCTGATTGGATTTTATTTTTAATTCTGAAAATGTGAAACTTGTTACACAGGGCAATAGAAAAATTCTAGAGGTAGTGTACATGATGCTAATATATTTGGGGAATTGCTTGACAATATCTACCTAAGTAGAGAATATGAATAGCTGGTGATGCAATTCTACTCTTAGGTATACACCCCAGATAAATTTTTTGCATGTGTATACTAGGAGACATACACAAACGTTAAGCATAGCAACATAAAGTTTAAAATTAAAAGTTGAAATATAGGATATACTATTTCTGTTCAGGGCTGGCTAGGGTATTTGGCTAAACCCTCATCTAGACAAAAAAGAAATCATGGTAAATGACTTAACAGTGGAAAAGACTTAGAAAACTGCTAAGCTAATATACAAGGAAGAATGAACAAACTTTTCTGCTTAGAATACATACTAAGATTTCTTAAGGTGGATGAACTGTGATAGTGATGCTAAACTCAAAGTCCAGAGCAGACCTAAGACAGGAGTCATTTTCAGGGCTGTCCATAGGTTTGCAGAATCTCAAGCAAACGTTTTTTGTTTCTTTGTTTATTTTGCAGACAGGATCCCGTATATACAAACAATTTGGTCACAAGTGCATTAGAAAAATCTGTGATCTGATATAAGATATTATTTTTAATGAATATTTAAAATAATAGAGAAGGGGTAAATATTAGTTTATTATCAGATCCATCCATGTAAAGGTTCTTGGTTGTGTCCAGGCCCTGTACCTTTCTGTTTAGATTCGAGAAACATCTCCATGTTCTTTATTGACAAATAAAATAGTACCATCTCTGCTTTTATTTCTGATTTTAGTTTTTGTATCCCCTCTCTTTGTCTCTTTGTTTGTCTAAATAACAGTGTGTCATTTTTTTTTTTTAATTTTTACCAAGTATGAAGTTTTGGTTGTGTTGATTTTCTCTGTTTTTCCATTTTCTATGTTATTTACTTAAGCTGTAATTTTTGTTATCTCCTTCCTTCTGCTAGCTTTGGCTTCAGTTTGCTGTTCTTTTTCTAGTTCCTTGGTAAAAGTAGGGTATTTGCTGACACTTTTTAAATGTATTCATTTACGGCTATGCTTTTTTCTCAGAGCATTGCTTTTGTTACATCATTTAAATTTAGATGTGTTATATTTCTGTTTAAATTCATCTCAAAGTATTTTATAATTGCCCATGTGAGTTCCTCTTTGACCCATTGGTTACTTAATAGTATGTTGTCCAATTTCCATGCATTTATAAGTTTTCCAGTTTTTATTTTAGCTTCATTTTACAGAGGTCAGAAAAAAATAATTTGTGTAATCTCAGTCTTTTTGAATTAAGATTTCTTTTCTAGTGTAACATTTTGTATAGCCAAAAATGTGCATTCCTGTTTATACTTCTGTCCCTTCCCCCATGTCAGGACACCTTGTTTGCCCTTCTATTCTTTCCACAATGTTAGGACATGTAGATAGTGCTATGAGGGACGAGCCTTCACTAGATACTATGCCAGCGCTTCATCACCAGCGCTTCATCTTGGATTTCCCAGCCTTCAGAACCAAGATAAAATAAATTTCTGTTCTTTATAAATTACCCATTCTCTGGCATTTTTTTAATAGCAGCACCAACAAACTAAGACATTTGTGCCATTTTCCAATTTACTTTCTATGTGGCCTATATTTGTATATATTTACATATATGCACACCCATTCATACATTTATATACATTTACATATATATGTACATATACAAATATAAAAATATGTATACACACATATTATTGTTCCTCAGTTCTTTCAACACTGCCTTCTCTTGTGTTTGAGCAACTTCTCAGTGGTTAGTACGAGAATTATAATTAATATCCTACATTTCTAACGACTGAGTTTGAATTTAGTTTCAATAATATGTTAAACCTCTGCTCCTATACAGCTGTCATCACTTTTAGATTGCCCCATTATACGTTACATGTTTATACATTGTGTGTCCATCAACCTGTATTTACTGTTTTTGTTTTTAAATCATATAGGAAACAAAAAAGAAGTTACATCCAAAAATACTTCAATACTTTTATACTTACCTATGAAGTTACTTTTGTTGAATTCTTCATTTTTTATATGTGTGTATTGTATGTTTATTTATATGTGTATATATATTTCTTGTATATTTATATGTGGCTTTGAGTTATTTTTTAGTGACTTAATTTCAGCCTGAAAGACTCCCATTAACATTTCTTTCTGTCGTGTCTACCACTGACAAACTGCCCCAGATTTTGAATATCTGGGAATGTCTTCATTTTGGAAGTTTAGTTTTGTCACAGACAGAATTCTTAGTAGACTGCTTTTTTTTTTTCTTTCAGAACTTTAGTCATCTTAATTCCTTCTGCTCTCCATGGTTTCTGGTAAGAAAGCTTATTAAGAATCCATTCAGGCCGGCCGAGGTAATCCCAGCACTTTGGGAGGCCGAGGTGGATGGATCACCTGAGGTCAAGAGTTCAAGACCGGGCTGGGCACAGTGGCTCAAGCCTGTAATCCCAGCACTTTGGGAGGCCGAGACGGGCGGATCACGAGGTCAGGAGATCGAGACCATCCTGGCTAACACGGTGAAACCCCGTCTCTACTAAAAATATAAAAAATTAGCCGGGCGAGGTGGCGGACGCCTGTAGTCCCAGCTACTCGGGAGGCTGAGGCAGGAGAATGGCGTAAAACCCGGGAGGCGGAGCTTGCAGTGAGCTGAGATCAGGCCACTGCACTCCAGCCCGGGCGAAAGAGCAAGACTCTGTCTCAAAAACAAACAAACAAACAAACAAACAAAAGAGTTCAAGACCAACCTTGGCGAAACCCCATCTCTACCAAAAATGCAAAAATTATCTGAGCATTATGGCGTGCACTTGTAGTCCCAGCTACTCAAGAGGCTGAGGCACTTGAACCTGAGAGACAGAGGTTGCAGCCTGGGCAACAGAATGAGACTCCATCCCCCGCCACAAAAAAAAAAAAAAAAAAATCCATTTAATGTGATGAGCTGATTCTCTCTTGCTATTTCAAAATTCTCTCTTTGACTATGGCTTTCAACGTTTTGTTGTAATGTATCTTGGTGTATCTCTTTTTGTTTAACCTGTTGCATGTGTGTCTACTTTCTTGGATATGGATTACTGCCTTTTATCAAATTTGGGAAGTTTTTGCCTGGCTCTTTACCTATTCTTTCTCCCCTTTTCCCTATTACTCTCATAATGTGTATTTTGGCATGCTATATGGTGTCCCATAAATCCATCTGTTAATTTCCAGTTAATCTTTTATTTGTTCTGCTCCTCAGATGGGATAATTTTAAATCTCTTATCTTCTTCTTCTTCTTCTGCCTGCTCAATCTGCTGTAGAACTCCCCTAATTAATTTGTCATTTTCATTATTATACACTTCAGTTTAAATTATTTTCTGGGTTCTTTTTACACTTGGACACAGGGTGGGGAACATCACACACCGGGGCCTGTCATGGAGTGGTAGGGTGGGAGGAGCAGGGAGAGATTACATTAGGAGATATACCTAATGTAACTGACAAGTTAATGGGTGCAGCACACCAACATGGCATATGCATACATATGTAACAAACCTGCATGTTGTGCACATGTACCCTAGAACTTAAAATATAATTTTTAAAAATTATTTTCTGCGTTCTTTTTAAATAGTTATATCTCTTTATTGATATTTATCTTTATACATTGTTCTATTGGTTCCCTCTCATTCTTTCTCTTTAGTTTTCTTTATCTCCTGGAATATACTTAAGATAATTGACTTAAAGTCCTTGTCTAGCAAGTCCAAAGTCTAGGTTTCCTCAGGCATGACTTCTGACATGTTTAATTTTTTCTTTATAATTTGGTAATTCTTTTCCATTTCTTTTTATGATTTTTAACTTTTGTGATTATTGAAAATTAAACACTTTGAATATTGTAATGCAATAACTCTAGGAATTTGATTATCCTTCATTCAAGGGTTTGCTGTTGTCAATTGTTAATTACTGCAGTCATCTAACTTTAAAATGAATTCTCCAAACTGTTTTTTGCAGACACTGTATTCATTCCTGTGTGTGGCCTCTGAAGTCTTTATTCTATTTTCTTAGTGGTCAGCTGATCACCTGACCAAGGTTGGCTAAACATATGGAGAAAACCAATCAACAAATAAAATAAACATACAATAATCTCTCTCAGTCTGCAAATTCACTATAAGCTGTGGCATTCCTTTAATGATAGCATAAACCAACCTTCATAATCTTGCATGGAACCCACAGATTGGTCAGTTTTATAACTGCAGAATCATTTTGGGTATTTTCTAAGGATGCATTCAGCTGTTGGTGTATATGCATCTTACACTCCAAATTCCATACTATACGCAATATCTCTTCAAATTATTTTTCCCCCAAGAATTTTCCTTCTTAGTTTCCCCCTTCCCAGCCTTTTGCATTTTTCTTCTACTTGCCCCACATGCTTTCTCTTGCCTCAGACAACTATGAATAGTTTATGTATTTAAGTGCTTTTGACAGGCACCACCACTACCAAGACTATTGCTCCAGTCTGGGAGGGATGAAACAAAGGTCAGTCACTGCACTGACTCCTCAGGGAAACACCAAATATGTCAAAATGCATCCACACAGTTTTTAAGAACAGATCCTATTAAACTCTCATACCAGCAAGTCATGCCAGAAATGTCTACTGCCATCCCCACAGCTGCTTCCCTACTGGCAAATAGGGAGAAAATGGTAAGTGGGTAAGCAAAAGCACTACAATGTTTTCCTGCTAAAGTGTAGTAGCCTTTCTCTTTTTTAAGCACTCCTTCAATTGCTGTTAAGTTTTAAAAATTAGATTCTGGAATTCCTGAAAAATGGATTCTGTCTGTTTTTTATTAGCTTAATGATTCCTTCATTGAAAAGACAAATTATTTGATATCTCCACTTTGTTAGCTTCTTTACATCACTCTGCAAAAGTTTTAAGGGAGCAGCAAACACAGTCTCAGATTTGAGTAAACTGCAAGACACTTCTGGGTTCCAAACTCTGTACGAGAATTAAGCAGGTCGAGAAAGCTTCTCAGTTATAAACTTGGACCACTTTAATATAATTTGATTGATACCCCAAAGGGAGAAGCCAAAAGCCAAAAAAGTGAGCCCAAAAGTGATGAAAAACAAGAAATGGAGAAACATTCCCTTTGAATAGAATTATATCAAGATCATGACAATATCAATGACTATTCCTTTCCCGTAGAGTAACTGGCCAGACAAAATGAAAGTGTCTATTGTAGTTAATTCATCTTTATTTCACTCTATATGTTGAGTGTTTGGTGGACAGATCATTTTTTTTTTTTTTTTAGTTTAGATTTTTAACTCTCTTTTCAGTTTAGATCTCTGTATCAAGAAGAATTTTAATTGGGGAACTACTGCCTTGTTTGAATTATGCATAGTTCTAGATTTCAAACATAATCTCATAATTAAATGTGACTCTGGTGTACTTTGTCAAAGATAGAAACATTTCTATGGGAAAGTTACTCGTCATTACAATTAGAGATGGTCTTTAGCATAGTTATAGTAGTGGCCTCTAATTTATTCTTGCATCCCTGTATTTTTTGTGCAGACATTTTTACATTGACTCCTATTCTGTCTATGTGACTTTCATTTTGTAATGGAACAGGAAGATCAATGGAAACCAAAACTTGGAGAAATGTTTATACCTTGGAGCTTACATTCTCTTGATGCTTTTGGATGCCTTCTTACATTGATCAAGACTGGAATGAAAGACCAAACACCATGTAGACTAGTTACTCCCATTAATCCAGCTAAGGCTACCCACTCTCCAGAAGCAGAGCTGTCTGACTAAAAGTCAGATTCTACATATATGGTTGCTCCAAGCTGGTGACAAAATAACCTTTCATGTCATCCCAACCCTAATAGTTTAACCACAAAATTGTAAGCCAAATAAATGTTTATATGTTGAGGGAATATCTTTTTTGAATATACAATAATAAAAAACTGATTTACCTTTCTTGAAGTAGGTAAAAATTTTAATTTAAAAACAAATTATTTTGGCTGGGCACAGTGACTTACACCTGTAATCCCTGCACTTTGGGAGGCCGAGGTGGGCAGATCACGAGGTCAGGAGATGGAGACCATCTGGCTAACACGGTGAAATCTTGTCTCTACTAAAAATACAAACAATTATCCGGGTGTGGTGGCGGGCGCCTATAGTCACAGCTACTTGGGAGACTGATGCAGGAGAATCACTTGAACCAGGGAGTTGGAGGTTGCAGTGAGCGGAGATCACGCCACTGCACTCCAGCCTGGGTGACAGAGCGAGACTCTGTCTCAAAAATAAATAAATAAATAAATAAATAAATAAATAAATAATATCTACAGTTAAGAAACATTTTTGACCAATCTTTCATCAAATATTATCTGTACTTTATTCCTCTTCATCATTCTTCTTAAGACACAAACTAAATATTTGTTGAAACAATTTATACTAAGCCTTAGTTTGTTTGTGCTGCTATAACAAAAATACCTTAGAATGGGTAATTTATGAATAATGTAAATTTATTTCTTACAGTTCTGGAGGCTGGAACATCCAAGATCAAGGCACTAGCAGAATCAATAATGTCGAATGAGGGCCAAATTCTTCATATATGAAAAGGCGAGAATGAGTTCCCTTGAACTTCTTTTACAAGGTCACTAATCTTATCCATAAGAATTCTGCCTTTATGACTTAATCACACCCTAAAATCCTCACCTCTTAATATTATTGCATAAGTGTTTGAATGTTGTCTTAGTTAGGTTTATGGTGCTATAACAGAATATCTAAGACTGGATAATTTATAAAGAACAAAAATGTATTGGCTTATGGTTTTGGAATCTGAAACATCCAAGATTGAGAGGCTGCCATGTCACAAAAGCTTTCTTGTTGCATCAAATAATGATAAAAAGCAGAAGGGCAAGAGAGAAGAAATTGAACTTGCAGCCTCAAACCCTTTTATAATATAGAATAATCTATTAATGAAGGTGAAGTTCTCATTATCTCAACTCCACCAATTAGGCCCCACCTCCCAACACTGTTGTATTGGGGATTCAGTTTCCAACGCATGCATTTGGGGCACAGAGTCAAACCATAGAATTTCAGCCCTAACTTCCAAACTTTGTGTTATTTTCAAAATGCAAGTACATTCATTCCACCCCAGTACCACAAATTCTTATTCATTCCAGTACCAACTCCGTAATTCAAATTCTCATGTACCATCATGTGAGTGAGACTCAAATCACGATTTATCCAGAAGCATATTGCTCTCCAGCCATAAGCTTGTGAAGTAAAATGAGAAAAATCTTCCCAAAGCACAATAATTTTTTAGACATTCTCATTGCAGAGAGAGAAATAGCCATAAAAAGGGGGTTAACTGGTCCCAAGTAAGTACAAAACCCAGTGGGACAAAAGTCACATCTTTAGGGTTCCAGAATAATCTTCCTTGGCTCCATGCCATACCTCTGCCACAATGGGGTAGAGGTTGGACCCTTGAAGGGCCCAAAGCTCATGGCTTTGGAGGGCTTAGCCCATGCTGCGACTGTCAAAGGGTCGAAGGTTCTTTTTGCCTGTGGTTCTCCCAAGGCTGATGTTACACACAACTAGCTCTACAGTTTCTGAGCCTTGGTGACAACCCCACCTCTGTAACTCCACGAGGTACTGCCCTAATGGGTACTCTTTGCAGTGGCTCTGACCCTATAATCCTGCAGGGCATTGGCCTAATAAAAACTCTTCAATGTCTCCACCCCTGCTACAAGTTTCTGCCTTATCTCTCAGGTTGTTTGTTGTATCTATGAAAATCTAGGTGGAGGAGGACATGTACCTACATCTCTTGCATTATATGAGACTAAAGACTTAAACTCACGTGGAGGTCACCAAGATTTGCTACTTGCATTTTCCAAAGCTCTGGTGTGAGCCACACTTGGGCTGTCTTGGGCCATACCCGCAGTAACCAAGGAGCAATGTGCACCAGAATGTAGGGAACAGAGTTCTGAGGTGGACCTGGGCAGTGAGCTTAAAGGCACCCCAGGTTTGCCCCTGAAACCATTCTGCCATTCTTGAGCTTTGGGCCTGCAATGGGAAGAATGGTCTAAAAGATTTCTCAAGTACCTTTGGGGTCCTTCTCCCACTGTCTTAATAAATAGACTCTGACTTTATACTATCCATACTGAACTTCTTATTAAACATTCTCTTGGCTACAACCTAGGTTCCCTCTACTAAAAATGCTTGTTCATTCTGTACCACGAAGATAAGGTGAAAATCCTTCAAATCTCTAACCACTGTGTTTCTTTTTTTTTTTTAATTAAAATTCTGTCTTTAAATGACTTTTTGTCCTGTTATTTTACTATATAAAATTGAAAAAAAGTTATATAGCACCCTGAATGCTTTGCTGCTTAGATTATGCCCTCCAACAGATATGCTAGTTGATAGCTCTTATATTCTGCCTTACAAAATGCCATTGGGCTTGGACACAATTAGCCAAGTCCTGTGCCACTTTATAATGTGTATGACCTTCCCTCCAGTTTCTAATAGGTTATTCCTTATTTCCATCTGAGACCTCATTAGTATTGGCTTTCTCTCTCATTTTCCTGCCAACATTTTGACCACAACCACTTAGGTAATCTCTAAGATGTTTCAGTCTTTCCTTACAGTTCTTTTCTTCTGAGCACTCAGCAATTCTGCTGAAACTCCTTAACCGTCTGTTTATTGCAATCTAGGGTTTTCTAGCATGTTTCTCCAAACTTTTCTAATCTCTATTCATTATGAAGTTCCAAAGCCACTTTCACATATTTATATGTTTTTACAGCAACACCCCACTTCTCTGATACCAATTTTGTGTCTTAGTTCATTTTTTACTTCAGACTAAATAATTTGAAATGAACAGAAATTTATTGACTCATGTTTTGTAGGGTAGGAAGTCTAAGATTGAGGTGCTGGATTCTCGCAAGGGCTTTCTTGCTGCATTGTCCATGTTAGACGGTAAAAGTGCAGGAGAGGGTGAGAGAAAGCAAGAGATCAAATTTACAAACTTACATCCCCAAGCTATTTTGTAATAAGCATAATCCATTTATAATAGGCATCACACTCATGACTTAAAAACCTCCTGTATTAGTCCATCATCACTCTACTAAAAACAACTACGTAAGACTGGGTAATTTATGAAGAAAAGAGGTTTAATTGACTTACAGTTCAACAGGCTGTATAGGAAGCATGGCTGGAGGCCTCAGGAAACTTACAATCATGGTGTAAGGCAAAGGGGAGGCAAGCACATCTTACTATGGCAGAACACGAGAGAGGAAGTGAAAGAAGAAGTGCTACACACTTTTAAACAAGCGGATCTCATGAGAACTCAGTCATTATTATGAGAACAGTGAGGGGGAAATTTGCCCCTATGATCCAATCATCTCTCACCAGGTTCCTCCCTCAACATTAAGAATTCCAATTCGACATGAGCTTTGGGTGGGGATACAAAGCCAAACACATCACCTCGTTTTAGGCCTCACCTCCCAACACTGTTGCGTTGGGTATTAAGTTTCTAATGCATGCTTTTCGGGGGACATATTCAAACCATAGAAGATATCAACATATGCATTTTGGAGTGACATAAACATTTAAACCATAGCCATCCTATCATGTATTTTTATAAAGTTTTCCCTTCTTTTTTTTTTTTGTATCTGGACATCAAGAGGGGTATTTTCTTTCATTTATTTGTTATTTATTTACTTAGAGATGGAATCTCACTCTGTCACCCAGGCTGAAATGCAGTGGGGTGATCTCGGCTCACTGCAACTTCTGCCTCCCAGATTCAAGTGATTCTCCTGCCTCAGCCTCCCAAGTAGCTGGGACTACAGGAGCCTGCCCCCATGCCTGGCTAATTTTTTGTATTTTTAGCAGAGATGGGGTTTCACCACATTGGGTAGGCTGGTCTCAAACTCCCGCCTGCCTCGGGCTCCCAAAGTGCTGAGATTACAGGCGTGAGCCACCATGCCTGGTCCAGTATTTTCTATTTATATGTAACTCAGTTCACTATTATTCTCTTATGATGTTTAAACTACACTTTAGCTTTCTACTTGGTTCTTAATGTGATTATATTTTTGGAATTTTGTATTATTGGATATTATGGTTTGGATATTTGTCGCCCCAAACCAAATGTTGAAATTTGAACCCCAATGCTACAATTGGGGCCTGATGGGAGATGTTTGAGTAATGGGGCTAGATCCAGCATGAGTAGATTAATTCCCTCCCTCTGGAGTGAGTGAATTCTCACTCTATTAGTTTCCATAAAAGCTGATTGTTTAAAAGGACTTGGTACTTTCTTGCTCTCTCTTGCCTCCTTTCTCATTATATGATTTCTGTACACATCACCTGCTGACTTCCCTTTGCCTTTCACTATGAATGGAGGCAGTCTGACACTCTCAACAGAAGGAGATGTCACCAGCACCATGCTTCTTGAACAGCCTGTGTAAATATTAGCCAAATAAACCTCTTATCTTTACAAATTACTCAGGCTCAGATATTCCTTTTTGACAACAAAAAACAGACTAAGACATTGTATTTTAAATAACAATTTACTATTTTTATAGATTCATTTTTATGGCAATATTAATTTTTCATTCATCTATATTGTGACATATATTAATCACAATTATTTTAATATTTGTGTTAATCTTTCCCAAATCTAGATAATCTGTTGATGAATTTTTTTTTGCCTCTTGGCTTTTCATTATTTATCCACATCTCCTGGTATGCTTAAAGTATTTATGAGTCTCATTTAGTAAATATGAATAACAGGAAAAATACTTTGTGGCTTTCATTGAATATAAAGCACTCGCATAAACAAACACCCCATAAAAAAGTGGGCAAAGGACATGATCAGACACTTTCCTAAGGAAGGCATACATGCAGCCATCAAACGTATGAAAAAAACTCAAAACACCTATAATTCAAGAAATGCAAATCAAAATTACAATGAGATACCATGTAACACCAGTCAAAATGGTTGTTATTACCAAGTCAAAAAATAACACATGGTGAGATTGTGGAGAAAACCCAATGCTTATCCACTGTTGGAGGAGTGCAAACTATTTCAGCAATTATGGAAGGCAGTGTGGTGATTCCTCAAACACCTAAAGACAGAAACACCATTTGACCCAGAAATGTCATTACTGTATATACACCCAGAGGAATATAAATAATTCTGTTATAAAGACACATACACACATGTGTTCATTGCAGTACTATTCACAACAGCAAATACATGGAATCAATCTAAATGCCCATCAGTGAGAGACTGGATAAAGAAAATGTGGTACATACACACAACGGAATACTATACAGCCATAAAAAAGCAAAAGAGCATGTTCTTTGCAGGGACATGGATAGAGCTGGAGGCCATTATTCTTAGCAAACCAACCCAGGAGCAGAAAACAAAACACCACATGTTCTTACTTACAAGTGGGAGCTAAATGATGAGAACACATGGACACATAGAGGGGAACAACACACACTGGGTTGTTTCAGAGGGTGGAGGGTCAGAGGAGGGAGAGGATCTGAAAAATTAACTAATGGGTACCAGGCTTAATACCCGGGTGACGAAATAATCTGTACAAAAAACCCATGACACAAACCTTCATTTGTAACCCTAAAACTAAAGTAAAAGATTTTTTTTTTAAAGAAAGCATTTATTTAACTTTAAGCTTGGCAGGTTTTAAGCAGATCATTTCTACCCATTCTGTGATTGATGTAATCAAGTTTTAACTTTGCTGTCTCGGTAGGTATGGCTTCTTATTATTTGCTCTTACACTTGAAGTACCACTTAGAAATATGGGCCATTATGATATAAACACAAGTTTGTCAATTAAGGCTAAATTACTCTCTCTCTGTTTCTTCCAAATTAAAAATCACAATAGGATATTTATTTTGAAAACTTAATCCTTACGTCTACATAACACCATAATTTTATATAGATTAGACATCTAAACTGGGAAATAAACCACAAAACTTCTAGAGAAAAAGAGAATATTATTTTCCATACCTCAATATAAGTGAAAATTTTAAAAAGAAAACACAGTAAATTCACTATCATAAAATTTTAAAAACCTGTCCTAAACAAATACAATTAAGAAAGTAACAAAAAAGCAAGTGAGAGAGAGTACAATTCAGATATAATGATATAGCACTAATTTCATTGCATATATGTGTATAGATAGATAGATAGATAGATAGATAGATAGATAGATAGATAGACAGATAAAAACATAGAACTCATACTATGATATTGTGTACATACACAGTCAATTCAACAGAAAAATAGGCAAATAACTTTATTAGAAATTGCATAAAAGGCATTTCCTCAAAATGCAAAAAATAAAAAAAAATAGTATATACACCTGAATGACTAAAATGAATTAAAAAAAATTAGAAAATTTTTAACAATGTACTATTCAAATACGAAATAGATTTCTTTCTCAGAGGTCTGTAAGTAGTGGATGGTGGTAAAATAATTCCAGAACAGCATTTAAATATCACATTCTTTAGATGTTTATACTTTTAATAAATATTTCTCCACACATTTATCTTTCTAATACTTATGTATAGTTATACTCCTTATGGATTGTTATAGTAAGTACTATTTTCTAATTTGTATCTTTTTTAGCATATTAATTTATTTTGTCAGCCAAAGTTGCCAAAGTGCTTGGGTATATTAATCCACTGAAACTGATCCATTAAAATTAGCCATTATACAGAGAAAGCATTCTGCAACCTGATGGAATTGTCAATTGATGGCAAGATGGTGAAAAAATAAAACTCTTTTAGTTTGACTTTTGTCATACCTGATATTTAAACATACATAGGAATATCCCCAAAGTTTTCAGTGTCTCTATTTAGAGGACACAAGAAAGAAAACAGTTTGTAAACAATTCACAAGCAACTTATATATTAAACAAAATGCTAGTATACCATTTGCATTGAAAAATACAATTTTCCCAAAGAGCAGAAAAAATCAGAAAAGACAAGCTCATTCTTTGCCTAGGCCAATATACATGAAGACTACATGATCATAACACAACAGTCATATGATTAAATTGTTTATTAAAATAGATAATAAATTTGCAAAGTATTAGGAATATGAATTTGAATAACACTTTACAGCATCTTGAAGTAGTTTTTGATTTTTTAGAATTTTTTAAAGGTATGTTTTGGTATTACAGATATGAACATAATACTGAATGTATCTTCTCATGTAAAAGAATTTCAGAAGAAAATCTCATGCTTTTTTGAGGCCTGGCCATTTGATTTTCAATACATCCTGGCTCTTGGAAAACACTCAGAAGTGCGCAATTTTCCCCAATTATTCTACTTGTACATGGAACGACTGGTATGAAGCAACTGTCCCAAATTGTCATCTGTGGTCAACAGAGTTTATATGTTACTTAAAGTCAAAGGGTGAAAATTCCTCAAAGTACCTTACAGGGCAGTCATTCTAATCATAACATCTCTTTTGCATCTTGTTCATATTCGTAGAGACATGAAGTTCAGATAATACTCCAGGTAAAGCTATGCCACTGTGACCCAAGCTATGGGTAACATCAAATAGTTTAAGATATTTTACCTTTCACCTTGGTCTGTGGTTTCTATGCACTATTTACCCTTGTGCCAATCCCGAAGTTATCATTTTACTTAGCATTATAATGTAAACTTTAAGGCAACAATGATAAATAATACGACAAACGTTAGTGCTTTTTAGTTAAAACATAGATTTGATAAAGTAGAGAAAGTACTTTAGTATCTCAATTAAGTAAATAATTTTCAGTAATATATATCTATTATTGAAAGAGTTTAGCCTCCATGTGGAAATAGAATTGAGCATTTAAGCACAGTGAAAATCTTGAGAACTAAATAAAATAAATAATAATCTCAATGAAAATTGTCAAAAATAATTAGACATAGTCCTTGACCAAAAGAATTAAACATTTTAAAAGCATATTTCTTCTTTGAAAATAATATTCACTGTACATAAAAAATTTCCACCATCATTTGACACATTCTTCTATTTCTAGCATTGTTAAATATGCAACTTTTTTCTCCATCTTTCTATCAGGCTTGAAGCCAATATCTGAAGCTGCTTTTGGAAAAGGTTTGGCAGCTACAGTCACCCAGATGTTAAGATATATGTGCTGTTAGCTCTGGCAGTTGGATCTATGTATGCTCCCCAGTTACAGTTCTCGTCTTACCTTATGATTGCACACTGTTAGCTGTGGTGACAGCTGTTCAGTTGTATTGAGATTTGGTCTGTTATTTATTGTTTATTGCAACACAGGCCAACACAGTTAAGTAGCTCTATCTACTAGATGTAATTGTGCTGAAAAAATTTCTTGCCCCAGAATCCCTGATCTGGAGAATATGATATTAAGGCACCAGAGGAGCCACAATCAGCAAACCAGGGTGAACATTAACGTTTTTTCATCCTGTACTTATTAGAGACTCTTCCTTTATCTCTTCTGCACATCAACTATATAAAGTATAGACTGGAAAACTTTATTTTTTTTAAAGTTTAGTAACAAAAAGGCATACATTGTGGTAGTTTAAAACAAAATCAGAAGAAAGCAGGAAGATGAGGAAAAGTTTGGATCTTCCTAGAGACTTTTTAAATTGCTGTGACCAAACCAAAATGCTGATAGTGTCATGGACAATGAAGTCCAGGTTGAGATGGTCTCAGATGGAGATGAGGAACTTATTGGGAACTGGAGTAAAAAGGTTACTCTCGCTGAGCTTTAGCAAAAAGACTGGCAGCATTATCCCCCTGTCCTAGATATCTGTGGAATTTGAACTTGAGAGATGGTTTAGGATATCTGGTGGAAGAAATTTTAAGCAGCAAAGCATTTAAGACATGGTCCGGCTGCTTTTAACAACATACACTCATATTCAAGAGCAAAGAGATTATCTAAAACTGGGACTTATATTTAAAAGTAAAGTAAAGCTTAAAAGTTTGGAAAATTTAAAGCATGGCAAAGTGGTAAACAAGAAAAACTTATTTTCTGTGAAGGAATTCAAGCAGACTGCAGAAATTTGCAAAAGTAGAGAGGCACCAAATGTTAATACACAAGACAATAGGTAAGATGCCTCAAAAGCATTTTAAAAACCTTCATGGCAGCCCTTGCCATCACAGGCCTAGGGGGCAAAAATGGTTTTGTGTGCCAGGCCCAGGGCCTCACTGTTCTGTGCATCCTTAGGTCATGGTGCCTGCATCCCAGCTGCTCCAGCTCCAGCTGTCACTAAAGGTACAGGGCCAAGGTATAGCTCAGGCCCCTACTCCAGAGGGTGCAAACTGGAGGCCACCAAGACTTCCACATGGTATTAATCCTGTGGGTGCACAGAGTTGAGGCTTGCGAGCCTCTTCCTAGATTTCAGAGGATGTGTGGAGACACCTGCATGTCCAGGCAGAAGTCAGCTGCAGGGACGGAGCCCTTTGGGAGAACCTGTACTAGGACAGGTTCCTGTACAGGTCCTGGTAAAGGGGAAATGTGGGTTTGGAGCTCCCACACAGAGACACTACCTAATAGACCTGTGAGAAAAAGGTCACTGACTTTCAGACCCCAGAATGGTAGATCCACCAACAGTTTTCACAGTGTGCCTGGAAAATGCTACAGGCAATCAATGCCAACCCATGAAAACAGCCACAGGGGCAGAGCTGCCCCAAACCTTGTGAGCCCACCCCTTGTGTCAGCTTGGCCTGGATGTGAGACATGGGATCAAGGAAGATTATTGCTTAGCTTTAAGATTTAATGACTGCACTTCTGGGTTTTGGAGTTGCATGGGGCCTGTAGTCCCTTTGTTTTTGTCAATTTCACTCTTTTTGCATTGAAAGTCATACTTAATGATTGTACCCCAATTATATCTTGAAAATAACAAACTTTTTTTTTTTATTTACAGGCTCAAGGCTCACAGATGGAAAATACTTGCCTTTTCTCAGATGAGACTTTAGACTTTGACCTTTGAATTAATGCTGGAATAAGTTAAGAATTCAGAAGACTAATAAGAAGGCATAATCATGTTTTGAAATGTAAGAAGAATATGAGATTTGGGAGGGTCCAGGGCAAAATAATATGGCTTGGCATTGTGTTCCTAGCCAAATCTCAAGTTGGATTGTAATGTCCATTGTTGAAGGAGAGACCTGGTGGGAGATGACTGAATCATGGGGGTGGATTTCCCCCTTGGTGTTCTTGTGATAGTGAGTGTGTTCACATGAGATCTGCTTGTCTGAAAGTGTTTAGCACTTCCCACTTCTTTCTCTTTCTTTCTCCTGCTGTTCATGTGAAGATGTGCTTGCTTCCCCTTCACTTTCCTCGATGATTGTAAGTTTGCTAAGGCCTCCTCAGCCATGATTCCTGTACGGCCTGGGGAACTGAGAGTAAATTAAATCTCTTTTCTTCATAAATTAGCCAGTCCCTATTATGTATTTATAGCAATGTAAGAATGAACTAATACAGGGCCCAAGATATTAATAAAATGAAAATGTTTAAGTACGTATAGGTAATTTATACTTTCGTGGATTCTGTTATTTTTAAAACTAGATTCTAAAATGGGGAGTCTTAACATAGGTAAATGTCACTGTGGATTTGTATTTTTCTTCCAATAGTATTGTTAGCTATCTTTATGTATTTTGAAGCTTTGCATTTAACAGCTTACTCATTTTGATGTTATGCTAATTGAAGTAATTTGATTATCATCATTCCAAAATATCTCATTATTTTGGTAATATTCATTTTCTTGACTTCTCTGTTGCTTGAATAAATATCATCACACTAGATTTCATTTGCATACTGTATGCATTGGAAGACTTATCTTGCATTTAGTCTCTACATATCTATATTTAAAGCATGCCTCTTATAGAATGGATATACTTGCCTCTCAGCATTTTTCCTAAATCTAACAATCACTAGTTTTTAATTTCAAAGGTTATTCCATTTGTATGTAAGAAAATGTTAATGTTATATTATTTCTAATATTTTCTTAGTTGTTTTTATTTGACTCATCTGTTTTTGAAAAGATCACCTCATCTAAATTTTCTATTTTTTCTTGGCTCAATCCAATGTATATTTTAAATTGTAAATTTTAAAATAATACATAATAGATGTGCAATATTTGAGGTGCATGTGATAATTTAATGCAATCACACAATTTGCAAGATCAAATCAGTGTAATTAGAACATTCATCACCTTAAATGTTTATATTTTCTTTACATTGGAAACACTTGAATTTTCCTCTTCTAGCTATTTTGAAGTATACAATAGATTATTAGTAACTGTATTTGCCCTCCTGGTCTATCAAACACTAGTTATTATTTCTTCTGTCAAATTGTATATTTATTTCCATTAATTAGCCTATCTTCATCTTTTGCCCCCTTGCATTCCTGGCCTCTGACAACCACCAATCTGGTCTATTGTAAAAGATCATTCTTTTTTTTAGCTTTCACATATGAGTGAGAACAAATAATATTTGTCTTTGAATATTGATTGAATATTTCAAATCCTCTCTTCTAGTTTCTGTGAAATACATAATATATTGTTGCTAACTATAGTAACTCTAGACTCCTATTGAACATTAGAATTTACTTTTTCTACTTAACTCTATGTTTGCACCCAATAATTAATCTTTCTTTAATTCCCTCTCCTGCAAACAAACCATGCTCAACCTGGGGAATCTATCGTTCTATCTTTTAACTCCGTAAGTTCATTTTTTTAATTTCAATTGATTTTGGGGTAACAGTTGGTATTTGGTTACAGGAATAAGTTTTTCAGTGGTAATTTCTGAAATTTGGGAGCACCTGTCACCCAAGCCATGTACACTGGACCCAAAGTGTGGCCTTTGATTCTTTACCCCACTCTCAGTCATTTCCCCGAGTCCCCAAAGTCCATTGTATCGTTAAATATTTGTGTCCTCATAGTATACCTTCCAGTTATGAGTGAGGACATAGAATGTTTGCTTTTCCATTCCCGAGTAACTTCATTTAGAATAATGTTCTCCAATTCTGTCCAGGTTACTGCAAATGCCATTGTTTCATTATTTTTTATGGCTGAGTATCATTCCGTGGTGTATATACCATAATAAACCACTCTTTGATTGACGGGGATTGAGGTTGGTTCCATAATTTTGCAACTGTGAATTGTGCTCCTATAAACATGCATGTGCAGGTAAATTTTTCATAGAATAGCTTCATTTCCTCCAGGTATTTACCCCGTAGGGGGATTTGCTGGATCAAATGGTAGATCTACTTCTATTACTTTTTCCTTTTTTTTTTTGAGACAGAGTCTCGCTCTGTTGCCCAGGCTGGAGTGCAGTGACTCGATCTCAGCTCACTGCAAGCTCCACCTCCTGGGTTCACTCCATTCTCCTGCCTCTGCTTCCCAAGTAGCTGGGACTACAGGTGCCCACCACCATGCCCGGCTAATTTTTTTGTATTTTTAGTAGAGACGGGGTTTCATTGTTTTAGCCAGGATGTTCTCGATCTCCTGACCTCGTGATCCACCCACCTCGACCTCTGAAAGAATTATGGCTATTCTTACAGGAATAAGGTGATATTTCATTGTGATTTTGATTTGCATTTTCCTGGTAATTGGTAATGTTGAGCCTTTGTTCGTGTTTGTTGGCCATTTGTATATCTTCCTTTGAGAATTGTCTATTGTCTTAGCTCACTTTTTGATGGAATTGTTTGTTTTTTACTTGCTGATTTGTTTGAGTTGCTTGTAGATTCTGAATGCATAGATAAATAAGATATGCTCCCACTCTGCAGGTGGTCTGTTTACTCTGCTGATGATTTCATTATTGCAAGGAAGCCTTTTAGTTTAATTAAGACCTATTTATCTTTGCTTTTGGTTTCATTTTCTTTTTGGTTCTTGGTTATAAAGTCTTTGCCTAAGCCAATGTCTAGAAGGATTTTTCCAGTGTTATCTTCTATAATTTTCTGGTTTAAGGTCTTAGATTTACGTCTTTGATCCACTTTGAGGTGATTTTTGCATAAGATACAGATAAGAATCAAGTTTTATTCTTCTACATATGGCTTGCCAAATATCCCAGCAGGATTTGTTGAATAGAGTGTCCTTTCCCCACTTTATGTTTTTCTTTGCTTTGTTGAAAATCAGGTGACTATAAGTATTTGGCCTTATTTCTGCATTTTCTGTTCTGTTGCATTGGCCTATGTTAGTCTTTTTATACCAGTACCATATTGTTTTGGTGACAATGACCTTATAATATAGTTTGCAGTTGAACAATGTGATGCCTCTGGATTTGTTTTTTGTTGTTGTTTTTGTTTATTTGTTTGTTTGTTTTAATTTAGTCTTGCTTTGGCTATGAACATTCTTTTTGGGTTCCATCAGAATTCTATAAATGATTTGATTCTCCACTTGGTCGCTATTGATGCATAGCAGAGCTGCTAATTTGTGTACATTAATTTTGTACCTTGAAATTTGCTGAATTCATTTATCAGTTCTAGCAGCTTTTGGAATGGGCCTTTAGGGTTTCCTAGGTATACAATTATGGCATCAGCAAACAGTGAAATTTTGACTTCTTCTTTATCAGTTTGGATGTCATGTATTTTTTTTTATCTTGTTTGATTGCTATGGATAGGACTTCCAGTATTATGTTGGATAGAAGTGGTGAAAATGGGCATCCTTGTCTTGTTCCAGTTCTCAGAGGGAATGATTAGAACTTTTTCCCATTCAGTGTAATGTTGACTATGGGTTTGTCATAGAATGTTTTGATTTCCTTAAGCTGTGTCCCCTCTATGCCAGTATTGCTGAGGGTTTTAATAGAAAGGAATGCTGTATTTTGTCAAATGCTTTTTCTGCATCTATTGAGATGATCATGTAATTTTTGCTTTTAATTATGTTTATGTAGTATAGCACATTTTTTGACTTGCAGAGATGAATCCATCCTTGCATCCCTGATATGAAACCCACATGATCATGGTGGATTAGCATTTTAATATGCTGTTAAATTTGGTTAGCTGGTATTTTGTTAAAATTTTTGCATCTGTGTCCATCAGAGATATTGGTCTATATTTTCCCGTTTTGTTATGACCTTTCCTGATTTTCATACTAGGGTGATACTGGCTTCATAAAATGATTTGGGGAGGATTGCCTCTTTTTTTTTTTTGTCTTGTGGAATAGTGGTAATAGGATTTGTACCAATTCTTATTTGAATGTCCGATAGAATTTAGCTGTGAACCCATCTGGTACTGGATTTATTTTGTTGGCAATGTTTATATTAACATTTCAGTTTTGCTGGTTATTATTGGTCTGTTCAGAGTTTCTATTTTTCTCTGGTTTAATCTAGGAGGGTTGTATATTTCCAGGAATTTATCTATCTCCTCTAAGTTTTCTAGTTTATGCACATAAATGTGTTTATGGTATCCTTGAATGATCTTTTGTATTTCTGTGGTATCAGTTATAATATCTCCTGTTTTATTTCTAATTGAGTTTATTTGTATCTTCTCTCTTCTTTTCTTGGTTACTCTTGCTAATGGCCTATCAAGTTTATTTATCTTTTCAAAAAACTAACTTTTCACTTCATTTATTTTTTGTATTGTTTTTTGTTTTAATTTTATATATTTCTGCTCTGATCTTGGTTAGTTCTTTTCTTCTGTTGGGTTTTGGTTTGGTTTGTTCTTGTTTCTCCTAGACCCTTGAGATGTGACCTTAGATTGTCTATTTGTGCTCTTTCAGACTTTTTGATGTAGGTATTTAATGCTATAAACTTTTTGCTTAGCATCTCTTTTGTTGTATCCCAGAGGTTTTGATAGGTTGTGTCAGTATTATCATTCAGTTCAAATAATTTTTAATTTCTACCTTGATTTTATTGTTCCTCCCAAAATCAATCAGAAGCAGGTTATTTAATTTTCATGTATTTGCATGATTTTAAGGGTTGTTTTTGAATTTGATTTCCAAGTTTGTTACCCTGTGTTCTGAGAGAGTGCTTGTTATAAATTCAATTTTCTTAAATTAGTTGAGACTGTTTTGTGTACCATATGATCTGTCTTGGAGAATGTTGGATATGCTGATGAAAATAATGTCAAGCTGGGTGCTGCAGCTCATGCCTGTAATCACACTTTGGGATGCCAAGGTGGGCTGATCACCTGAGGTCAGGAGTTCGAGACCAGCCTGGACAACATGATGAAACCCCATCTCTACTAAAAGCAAAAATTAGCTGGGTGTGGTGGCATACACCTGTAATCCTAGCTACTTGGGTGGCAGAGCCAGGAGAATCACTGGAACCCAGAAGGTGGAGGTTGCAGTGAGCTGAGATCATGTCATTGCATCATTGCACTCCAACCTGGGCAACAGAGTGAGATTTGTTAAAAAAAAAAAAAAAAAAAAGAATATATATTCTGTAGTCATTGAGTAGAATGTTCTGTAAATAACTATTAAGTCCATTTGTTCTAGGGCATAGTTTATGTCCATCATTCATTTGTTGACATTCTGTCTTGATGACCTGTCTAATGCTGTCAGTGAAGTATTGAAGAGCTCCACTATTATTGTGTTGGTGTCTATCTTATTTCTTAGTTTTAGTAGTAATTGTTTTAAAAATATAGAGGCTCCAGTGTTAGGTGCATATGTATTTAGGACTGTGATATCTTTCTGTTGAACTATTGCTTTTATGATTACAGCTCCTCTTTGTCTTTTTTGACTGCTGCTGCATTATAGTCTGTTTTGTCTGACATAAGAATAGCTACTCTTGTTTGTTTTTGGTTTCCATTTACATCGAATATCTTTTTCACCCTTTCACCTTAAGTTTATGTGAGTCCTTATGTGTAAGGTGAGTCTCTTGAAGATAGTAGATATTTGGTTGGTGAATTCTTATCCATTGTGCTGTTCTGTATCTCTTAAGTGGAGGACTTTGGCCATTTACATTCAACATTAGTATTGAGTTGTGAGATACTATTCTATTCATTATGCTATTTGTTGTCTGAAAACCTTAGGTTTTTATCATTGTGTGTGTGTTTTTTTTTTATAAGTCCTGTCAGATTTATAATTTAATGAGGTTCTATTTAGATGTATTTTGAGAATTTGTTTCAATATTTAGAGCTCCTTTTAGCAGTTCCTGTAGTTCTGGTTTGGTGGTGGCAAATTCGCTCAACATTTGTTTGTCTGAAAAAGACTGTATCTTTTCTTAATTTACAATGCTTAGTTTTGCAGGATACAAAATTCTTGGCTAGTAATTGTTCTGTTTAAGGAGGTTAATATAAGACTCCAATCCTTTCTAGCTTGCAGGGTTTCTGCCAGGAAATCTGCTGTTAATCTGAGAGATTTTTCTTTATAGTTTACCTGAGGCTTTTGCCTCACAGCTCTTAAGATTTTTTAAATTTTTCTTAACTTTAGATAACCTGATGACTATGTGCTTTGGTGATGATCTTTCTGTGATGAATTGACTGGGTGTTCTTTCACCTTCTGGTATTTGAATGTCTAGATCTTTGGCAAGGTTAAGGAAGTTTTCCTCAACTATTCCCTCAAATATGTTTTCCAAACTTAAAGATTTTTTTCTTCCTTGGGAATACCAATTATTCTTAGGTTTGGTTGTTTAACCTTATCCCAAATTTCTTTGAGTCTTTGTTATTTTGTTTTTAATCTTTGTAGGATTAAGTTAATTCAATAGTCTGTCTTGAAGCTCTGAAATGCTTTCTTCTACTTGTTCTCTTCTATTGCTGAGAGTTTCCAGTACATTTTGCAATTCTCTAAGTATGTCCTTCATTTCCAGTAGTTGTAATGGTTTTCTATTTATGCTATCTATTTTACTACAGAGTTTTCCATTTGTATTTTGTATCTTTTTTTAATTGATGCCTTAACATTGGACTCCACTTTTCTATGGTGCCTCCTTGATTAGCTTAATAGTTGACCTTCTGAATTCTTTTCTTTGGGAATTCAGACATTTCTTCTTGATTTGAATGCATTTCTGGTGAGCTAGTATGATCTTTTAGGGGGTGTTAAAGAATTTTAATTTGTCATATTACCAGAATTGTTTTTCTGGTTCACTCTTATTTGGGCAGACTATGTCAGAGAGATGTTCTGGGACTCAAGGGCTGCTGTTCAAATTATTTTGCCCCACAGGGTGTTCCTTTGATATGGTGCTCTCCCGTTTCCCCTAAGGATGGGGCTTCCTGAGAGCTCAACTGCAGTGGTTGTTATTTCCCTTCTGGATGTAGCCAGGCTTGGGGTTGGTACTGGGGAATGTCTGCAAAGAGTCCTGTGAAGTGACCCATCTTCAGGTCTCTCAGCTGTGGATACCAGCACCTGCTCTGGTGGAGGTAGTAGAAGAGTAAAGTGGATTCTGTGAGGATCCTTTGTTGCATTTTTGCTAAGTTCACTAGTTTTGTGGGTTTTTTGCATTTTCAAGTAGGAGGTTGTGATTTCAACAGCACATCTTCTGTGGTAGGTTAGGGGGAATCAGGCAGTGGGCAGGCTCATAGAGCTCCCAAGAGCTTATGGCTTTTTCATCTGCTACCAGGATGGGTAGATAAAGACCATCAGGTGGAGTCAGGGTTAGGTGTGTTTGTGTTCAAGACTCTCCTCCCATGGGGCTTGCTGTGGCTGCTGTGGGGGATGGGGTGTACTTCCCAGGCCAAGGGAGTTATGTTCCCAGAGAGACTATGGCTGCCTCTGCTGCATCACACAGGTCACCAAGGAAGTGGGGAAAAGCTAGCAGCCACAATCCTCACAGTCCTCACCTAACTCCCATGCAGCCCAAAGCCCCAAAGGCTGATCTCACTCCCACTGTGTCCCCAAAACAGCACCGAGTTTACTTCCAGGCAGCCGGTGAACAGGCATGAGAACTTGCCCCAGCTGAGAAAGCAAGCAGACTCACAGTTCCTTACCTGTCCCACAGAACCACAGAGCCTGCAGCAATCCACCTCCTGCAGAGGGTCTGTGGAGTCTCTTGACTTTCCTGGTATATTCCTGCAGTAGTTCTTGGAGCAAAAGTTCATGATATGGGTTTCCACACACTGCTTTGTCCATCTGAGTGGGTGCTACAAGTTAGTCCTGACTCCTGTCTGCCACTTTCCCTCAGTCCATTCCATAAGTTTATTTTTAAAATTTAGCTCCTACATATGAGTAAGAGCGTGTAATATGTGCCGTTCTGTGACCGGCTTTTTTTTTTGCTATTGAGTTGTTTGAGGGCATTATATATTCCGGTTATTAATCTCTAGTCAGACACTTTGTAAATATTTTCTTTCATTATGTTGGTTGTCTTTTCACTATGTTGTTTCCTTTGCTATGCAGAAGCTTTGATCTTTATGCAATTCCACTTGTGTATTTTTGCTTTGGTTACTAGTGCTTTTGAAGTCTTTCACAAAAATAAAATTTGCTCAGACCTATGTCCTGAAGCAGATCTATAATGTTTCCTTTCGGCAGTTTTGTGGTTTCAGACGTTATAGTTCAGTCTTTGATCCACTTTTATTTGATTTTTGCATTTAGTGAGAAATAGGGGCTTAGTCTCATTCTTTGGCATATAGATACCCAGTTTTCTCAGCACCATCTTTCCCTTATTAACTATACTTAGTGTTCTGTTGAAAAAGAATTGGCTCTAGATGTGTGAATTTATATTTGGGTTTTGTATTCTATTCCATTGGTCTATATGGAATTTTTTATGTGAGTATCATGTTGATTTGTTTACAATAACATTGTATTATATTTTGATGTCAGCTAGTGTGATGCCTCCAACTGTGTCCCTTTTGCTCAGGATTACTTTTGTTACTGAAGATCTTTCATAGTTCCATATAAATTTTAGGAGACTTTTCCATTCATAAGAGGAATGTCATTTGTGTTTTGACAGGGGTTGCATTGTATCTGTAAATTGCTTTGGGTAACATTGTCATTTAAACAATATTAATTATTCCAATCCTTGAGCCTGGAATATATTTCTATTTTTCGGTGTGTCCCCTACCATTTTTTTTTATCAATGTTTTATAGTTTTCCTTCTAGAGATCTTTCACTTCTTAAGTTAAAATGATTCCTAGGTATTTTACATTCTTTGTAGCTATTAAACATGGATTGATTTATTGATTTCTCTTTCTGATTGTTCATTATTGTCATAGAGAAATGCTGCTGATTTTTCTATGTTGATCTTGTTTTCTGAAGCGTTACTGAATTTGTTTATTGGCTCTAACAGCTTTTTGGTGGAGTGGTCAGGTTTTCTAAGTATATGATTATGTCCTCTGAGAAGAAGGCTGATTTGACTATTTCCTTTCCAGCTTGGATGTCCTTTATTTCTTTGTTCTATTGCCTAATTGCTCTGGCCAAGACTATCAGCATCATGTTGAATAAAAGTAGAGAAAGTCGATATCCTTGTCTTGTTACAGATCTTAGAGAAAAGCATTTCATGTTTTCCACTTTGCTTATGAAGTTAACAAAGGGTTTTTCATATATTGCCTTTGTTATCCTGAGCTGTGCTCTTCTATAACCAATTTGTTGAGTGTTTTTATTATAAAGTAATATTAAGTTTTATTTCATACATTTTCAGCATCTTTTGAAATGATTATATAGCTTTTGTTTTTGATTCTGCTAATGTGATGTATCACGTTCATTGATTTGCATATGTTGAATGATTCTTGCATCCCTGGATGAATCCTACTTGGTCATGACCTTTTAAACGTGGTATTGAATTCAGTTTATTAGCATTTTGTTGAGAATTTTTGCATCTATGTTCGTCATTGATACTGGCTGACTAGTAGTTTTCTTTCTTTTTTTTTTTTTTGGTTGTGTCCTTCTCTTATTTTGGTATCAGTGTAATGATGGCCTCATACAATGATTTTGGAACCATTACCTCAACTTCAATTTTTTAGAATAACTCTAGTAGGATTGGTATTAGTTCTTTGAATGTTTGGTAGAATTCAGCAGTGAAGCTACCAGTTCCTAGACTTTTCTTAGATGATTGTCTTACTAGAGCTCTGATCTCTTGACTTGTTTTTTGGTTTGTTAAGGGTTTTTATTTCTTCATGGTTCAATCTTGGTAGGCTGAGTCCAGAAATTTATCCATTTCTTCTAGGTTTTCAAATTTGTTAGAGAGAGTTGCTCACAATAGTCTCTAATGATTCTTTGTATTTCTGTGGTCTCATTTGTTATGTCTTCTTTTTTGTTTCTGATGCTGTTTAGTTGAGTCCACTTTCTTTTTTCCTTAGTCTAGATGACACTTTATGGATTTTTATTTATCTTTCCAAAATTCAACTTTTTGTTTGTTGATAGTCTAGAATTATTTTAGTCTCAAGTTCATTTATTTATACTTTGCTTTTATTATTTCTTTCCTTATGCATATCTTGGGATTGATTTGTTTTTGGTTTTCTATTTCCTTGAGGTATATTGTTTGGAATTTTATTTGAACTCTTCCTGTTTTTTTTCCTTTGCTCTGTACCAGATAGTAGTGTGTTATAGTTCCATTTTCATTTATTTCTAGAAATTTTTTAGTTTCCTTTTTAATTTCTTCATTGACCCACTGGTCTTTCGGAATTACATTGTTTAATTTTCCTGTGTTTTGTATATCTTCTGAGGTTTCATTTTTATTGATATCTATTATTCTTTTGTGATTAGAAAAGGTACTTAATATCATTTTCAGTTTTTTGAAAATTTGTTGAGACATCTCATGTGGCCTAAAATGTGGTCTATTCTAGACAATGTTCTATGTAATAATTGGAATAATATGCATTCCATAGCAGCTGTATGAAATGTCCTATAAACATTCATTAGACCTATTTGGTCTACTATGTAATTTAAATCCAATGTTTCTTAATTAATTATCTGTCTGGATTATCTGTCTATTAATGACAGTGGTGTGTTGAAGTCCCCTACTACAATTGTAATGATATATATCTCTCATTTTAGATCTATTACTCTTGGATTTATATATATGGGTGCTCCTGTGGTAGACAGATAAATATTTATAATTTTTATATTCTCTTGCTGAATTGACCTTTTTATTACTATATGGTGACATTCTTTGTCTCTTTTAATAGTCTTTGACTTGTATTCTATTTTATCTTATATCAGTAAAGCTATCCTCCCTCTTTTTTGGTTTCTACTTGCATGGTGTATTATTTTTCACCCTTTTACTTTTAGTATGTATATGTCTTTGTAGGAGAAGTAGTTTTCTTGTAGGCAGTATATAATTGGGTGCTGTTTCTTTATCCATTCAGAATTCTATGACTTTTAATTAGATAATTGAGTTTACTAACATTCTGTGTTAATACTAATAAATAAGAACTTACTACTAACATTTTATTGTGTGTTTTCTGAATGTTTCATAACTCTTCTCTTACTTATTTTTTTCTTCCTGTCTTCCTTTGTGGTTAAACAATTTTCCCTAGTAGTATATTTTAATTTATTGCTTTTATTTTTAATGAATCTATTATTGGTTTTTGAATTGTGGTTATTATGAGGCTGATAGAAAATAATTTTGTTATAACATATTATTTTAAAGAGATGTCCTCTAAGATGAAAATTGGAAGTAGTGTTAGCATGCATCTCCTACTTGGAAAGACAAAATAGTGTGTAGAGGTCCATATTTCAAAGTCTTTTTCAAGAATCAATGCAGAAACTTAACAGGAAACCACAGACCCTTAGAAAAAAGCATCAGGCTTCTGCCTACACTATGAGGCAGGCAGAAACTTTTAAGTCCTCAGACTGTGAGAAGGAGAGAAATTGCCCCTAGAATATACGCTCCCACTGGATAATTTGGCAATTCAGGTCACAAGAGAAGGTCTAATCATACCCAGTGCTGGAAGAGATTTACAGAGCAGTGGGCTTATAAAAGGAGCAGCAGTGGGAAGAGCCTTACCAGCACTCCCATTCTCTAGCACAGAGGGAAGCTGTTTCTAATTTTGCAGCACACGGAAACTGACAGAAGTCTGCTGGCTAACTCAGGCAGTGGTTTTCAGGGTGAAAGAAGCTTCTAACTGAAATACGTAATATAGTCTCAAGTGGGGAAGAATTATCTTGTCCAGAACCAGGGTCAAGTGGGAAGTCTGCTGCAGCCACAAACGTAAGAGCTAGGCACCCTGGCTTTGTGGGCAGACTGGGAGGAGCATGGCCTGAAAGCCACATTGTTGTCCTCCATCAGGAACTCTTATGACCTGGGGCAGATTTGAGTTCTGAGCCCAAACTACCTGGAATATACTGAGCTGCAACTTGTGAGATACTGCAGGTGTGGGACCAGCCTAGCCAAGTGCGTGGAAGTCAGGTGGCTCTTCCTGCTGTCTGTTACTACCCACTTCCTTTGCAAACGCTTCTGCACAGCAGAAGCAGTTGTGTTCCTCCAAGTGACATTACCTTAGTGGGCTAAAATCCACTCTCCAAACCGCACAGGTGCTGCTGCTTGCTCCACATGTGGAGAGACAGAGCGTGGACCTGCCTGACAGCCCCAACTTGATTTTGCCCCTCCACCTGCCCAAGTAACTTAAGACAATGGAGAGAATATTTTGGAAGCTCTATGGCCTTGCCCAATTGCCTGAGAAATGAGAATACCTCCCTAGGTAGCATAAAGCAAGCACAAATCCCACCACTACTACCACAGCTGGCACTTTTTTTCTAGTGCTACTTCTTGACTGCAGGCAACAGATACAGTCAATTACAGCATCTCCAGGTAAAATAACACTGTACCCAAGAAGGAGAAAACTTGTTTGTGACCTCAGCCATCACTGTTGCTTGCAGCATCCTGGCTAACAAGGAGGTCGTGAGTCTATCCATAAGACCAGTTTACTACTACTAAAACCAACATTTGCCAAAGCCAACATACTGAGGTTATTTACTACCAAGGAATCTAGCAAAATCTACTTCACTCTCCTGCCACCCGCATCAGAACTGGTGCTGGCACCTGCTGCTGGGAGTCTTGAGGACAGGTCACATCACTGGATCTCTTGCAGGCATTCCCTAGCACTGGCCTGGAGTGTGGCAGTCCCATTGGTAGGTTCCTAGACTCAGAGGAGTGGCAGCATTCCCAGTAATCTGGCTGTCAGGCAATCTTACTCCCAGAAGAAGGGGCAATGCACTGCATCGAAGGACTGCCCCATGAGACAAAGATCTGGACGGCAGGCCTTGAGTTCAAGGGCTTTCTTCTAGTGGGAAGTTTCCTTCAGAAGAGTCACAAGTGCTAAGCTGGGTTCAGTAGTGAAACTCTGCAGTTCTGCCCCAATCATCAGGCAGCCAGCCCTAGGGCTCATGGGGGGAGGGAAGTACTTTTCCCCCTTGTCCACCACGAGTACATCCCCACAGGAGGAGTGCCCTCCAGATTCAACCTCTCAGAGGGGGAGAGTCACAATTCCTTTCTATTTTGAGTATTAACATTCATGAAGATGAAAAGAGGTGCCTGTTTGATCCGAATAGCCAGGACACTCGGTTAGAAGTGTGTCTGGGAGGTGTATCACTTCCCTGCTGGCCTGACATAGGAGCTAGGTGGCTCCTACTCTTCCCCCTAACAAGACTCAGTGCATTTAATTGAGAGTTCCTCTAGCAACCTCTGTCAAGGCTGGGACCTCTGCACAACATGAGGTATTGCATTTATCCACCTATTTTAGCCACACTAGTTTCTACCCAGGGACACTTTCCCTTCAGACCTGAATCCTGAACTTTTCAACACAGTAAAATAAAATACTGGAAAAAATATATTAAAAAGTGCACACCATAGGGGAATGATATAAGCTTCAAGATATCTCTGCTATTCCAACCTCATAGAAGAGAGTGAACTTGTTCACACACCAAGCACAATGCTAATACAACCAGCACCTGAGAAAGCCATCATACAAAGATTCTATATAACAAAGGAATCCATGCAGATTCTTCACCCCTGAAAGCACCAAGAGTTCATGTAGGTTACAATAATCTATAAATACTAGTCACATCCTTAAGGAGGAAAGAAAAAAATATTTAAAAATAAAACACAGTTAAATAAAAAGTAAATTAGAAAATAATTAGAATAGTCTACTCAAATGAGAAGAAAAAAAAGAAAACCAGGAAAATAACTCTGGTAATATGACAAAACAGGGTTCTATAACATCTCCAAAATATCACAATAGCTCTCCAACAATGGATCCAAACCAAAATATTTGAAATATAAGATAATGAATTCCAAAGGATAATTATTAACCTGCTCAAGGACATACCAGAGAAAGATAAAAATAAGCCTAAAGATACGTAAAAAGATTCAAGATAGGAATTAAAAATTTTTAAAGGGATGGATATTTTAAAGAAAAATCAATTAGAATTCTGGAAATGAAAGACACATTTATGGAATTTTAAAATGTAGTGGAAAGTTTTAATAATAGTCTAGACCAAGTAGAGACTCAAAGACAAGGCTTTTAAAATAACCCAGTCAGACAAAAATAAAGAAAATAAAATCAAAAGACATGAAAAAATGTCTCCAAG
>NW_012115355.1:3460752-3493461 GCF_000951035.1 Colobus angolensis palliatus | reverse complement strand
GCCAACCTGCTTCTCTGCTACCATTTTGGAACCAGAAGTCAATGATGTATGTTTTTAATTTATGTCTTGATTTTGAACTATAAAATTTGCAATAAGCTTTATTGATAGGTGCAGTGATTAAAATTTCCATTCTCAGTTTTCATAGATGTGATATCATTTTATATGTGTTATTGTTATATATACAAAATATATGTGTGTGCTTCATGGTTGGTATTAGTGCCAAAATATGCTCTTTGAAATTTTTATGCATCATATAGATTTAAAAGGAAGAAAAACAGAAAGCTTATGTATCTATCTATCTACCTATCTATCTATCTATCTATCTATCTATCTATCTATCTATCCATCATCTATCTATGTATCTATGCATCTATCTGTCTACCTATCTTTCTATCTGTATATGGTCTTTTGTATATACAGACACAATACTACTTAAGATGTTATTTTTCTCCAGTCAATTCAAGTTTTTATGTTGATTCCCTTCAGCATGATAATTTTCCTTTATTATGTCTAATAGTATAGGCTTACAGTTAGCAAATTATCTCAAATTTAATAAAATTGGCATTATTTTATATTAACTCTCTAAACGGATTTTTATGTTGACATGAAATTCTGAGTGGATAATGTATTTTATTACTTTACAGAGTTAAAAGAATATATTATTTCATCTTCTTCCAGCTGCCTCTATTTCTAATGAGAAGTCAACTATAATTTTTGTTGTTTTTATCTTCTATGTAAAACAGCATTTAAAAATTTTGACTGCTCTTAAAATGCCTTTTTCATGTTTTATGTTCAGCCATTTGGAGGGCTTAAGGAATTTTCTGTGTAATCATTGTGATTTGTGTGCACTTTAATTTGTACGTTTATATTTTACAACATATTTTGGAAATTTTTGGCCTCTATATTTTCAAATGTATTTCTACTCATTTTCTTTTTTTTTTCTATTTTTTGGACTTTAAGTACATGTACAATAACATTTTCTCAGAAGTCGTTAATAGTCTATTCATTTTTTAAATGAAATGAATTATAAATGAAAGTATAGTTTGTTTTATACCAGCACTCATTCAAGGAAAATAGAAAATGTGTACAAAATATTGTTAAATCTGTATAAAGAGATTGGTAATCAAAGGAAGCAACAAGGGTTTATGATGAAGGTAAAAGCAAATAAATAAGAGAAGCTTAAAGAAGTGAGCACTTTTTTTTTTTTTGTCTTTTTTCCCTAACAGATATATGACTATTTGAAAATAGCATAAGAGTTGCTGAGATAGACAGCATAGCTCTTGGTATTCATATGAGGCTGGCAAGGGTGAAAAAAGTTGGACTTCAATCTCCACTAAGAAACAAGAGACCTAACTAGCACTTTCAGCTTTCATTTGGGCCTCATTATGAGTACATCTTGTAAAAGGTATACTTGAAACATCCAATCTTCACAGTGAGATCAATCACAGATTCAGGTGGCTACAACATCTTTACAATACAATTTGCTTAAAGCAAAAGTTTATTACAAGAGTAAATTATCATTATTAAGTTCCTCAAAATTTCTTGTCATGTTTCTAAACTCAGTGCTTAACATTTGTATAAAAATCACAAAAGCATCAGAAGTGGGAGAAAATAAAATGGACCTATAGTAGTTTGCTGACCAAGAGTTTGAAAGATGTATGGTTAAGAATGTAAAGAAAATAATAAAGCAAAAAGAAAAATGATGAGAATAAAATAATAACAGACCTTACAAACCCAAATGCCCACTTTTTACAAAATTAGGAAGATAGGCTAGTACCTGTTTTAAAACGTAAAGTGTCCTTTTTAGAAACATTACTTTCCCAATTCTATACAACTTTGCATCTTCATTGCCAATTATGCAATAAAAATTACAAGCCGTGCTAAAAGATATATTCTGTGGACCAAAACTGAAGAGCAACACTAGTTAATTAAAGCACATGTGTAGGAGATTGGGTTGTTGAGAATTGGAAGAATTTTAAATTACTGTTACTAATATGTTAAAGATAATAGAAAAGACACACCAAAAGGGAAATAATTGGGAAAGTTTTGATAAAAAAAATTGCAATTAAAAATATCAATAGTAAGTAGTACAAAATATAGGTATGAGATGAGTTTAGTAGAAGACTGAGCAGAGTAATCTGTTAGGTAGGAGGATTAATATAGAAGTAGAACTAATTTCAAACTGGCTGACAAAAGCTCTATTTCTTTCTCTGGGGACTCCTAGATATCTTTCTTTCTTTGATTGTTGGTTTGCTGGTTTTATTCTTGGCTAAGATAAGGGCATTGGCATTTATGGTATACTTTTTAATGTATGAAATTTTTCTTATGACACCTAGTTAGTCTCTTTACTGTTGCTCTGTAATTACCCTGTTCAGTTTAATAAGCCGGTTTGACCACTGAGTGAGCCAGAGAGCTTTTCAGATGTATTCTCTCAAATCCAGGATTCTTTACATAAATCTTGATCATTCAAGCTAGTCTCAATACAATGCAGCTTGTAAGACTGGCCCAATTGAACACTTACACTGCAGTTACCAATTGGATCTCCAATGCTTGCCTTCATTCTCTTTCTGTTGCAACACCATGTGATTCACTTTAAATAAAAGTCTCACATCTATATAATCTCTGGTATCTGGTAAGTAGCTTCAAATATATAAATTGGGGAACAATACAACTAGTGAGATGAAAGATAAATCAAAAAGTTTATCTCAAACAAGTGAAAATGAAGTACAAAGTAAAGTACAAGAGATATATAGAACAAAAGGAAGGAAGATGATAGAGAACTGGGCAAAAGCAATGTGACAGTGAGAAGATGTGATAATGAGAATTTTTTAAATGAAAGATTCATCCCTGGGCCATATGTGCTTCAATAGTGAAGAGACTTCTTGATATTAGAAAAGAAGCTTCTAGTGTGCTAATGATCTATATTAGTTTTACATAATGCAAGACATACTTTCTCTAAATTTTCAGGATAAAGCAATGTCTATTTATTGCTTCAATTTCTGTAGGTCAGAAGTCCAGACAACCTATCATTAGATTCTCTGGTCAGGGTCTCACAAAGTAGAAATCAAGGTGTTAGCCAGCCTGCATTGTTATGTGGAGTTCATAGCCCTCTTCTGAGCTCATTAGGCTGTTGGTATAATTTAGTTCTTTCGGTTGTAGAATTGAGGTCTCCATTTTCTTAACTGGCCATCCATGGAGGTTGTTCACAATGCCTAAAGGCAATTCCTATCCATCTATCCCTCTCACAATATGGAGACTTCTCTTTAAAACCAGCAGGATAACCATTCTCAGGTCAGCAATGATCTCAGCCCCTCTTTTAACATCTTGCACCAAACCAATTCTTACCCACCCAGAATAATCTTCCTTGCAGTTCACTCAAAATAAACTGATTTGGGACTTTAATTGCATATGCAAAATCCTTTCACCTTTCCATATAATGTTGCCTTATCAGAGAAATGAAATTCCATCATTTTCACAGGGAATTCCTACAATCAAGGGAAGAAGATGTACAGGGTTTGTATAAGGTCGGAGACAAGAATCTTGGAGGTTATCTTAGAATTCTATTAACTACATGATACTAACAGCGATTGAATACCTATAGAAATTATGTGACGATGTGACTGGAACTACCCCTTAGCATTATTAAATCTGCTAAACATCAAATGCAGTAGCAATCTATCAAATAGCTAGAATGATAATTTGCTATCAGAGTTAAGAAGGCACATTGTACTTTTCTAACACAATCCCTAATAACCTAATGAATAATTCGTAACATGGGCCCCTGCATGCATTGCCTATTTTTGCATTTACCATTTCTCTCAACTCATGTCTGTAACCTTATGGGTGAGGGAAAGTTCCTTAAAATCATCTCATAGAAGAGAAAATGTCATTGGTCCTTGTTTACATATGAGTCACCTTGATATGGTGGAATGAGATGAAATTAGACTCCAATTGTAATATTGCACAAGTCAGAGGATGTGGTTCTGAAATACACTAATGAAGTGAATCCTCTCAGCAAATAATGTTACAAGCATTACCCTTTGTTGTCCACTTGATATGAGTGCAAAGGTGTAAAGTGACCCAAGAAATCTGGTCCAGGTGTGCAGACTGCTGTACAGCATTAAATGGCTTGGCTGGTTGATAAGAGTCATGAAAAGAACATTAGAGAATCAGATATATAGAAGTTTGAGGAAAAGGCATGTGGATGGACACATGGAAGTGAGCATGAAATGTGTGAAACTGTGGGTCTCACATCAATGGACCCCAGAAAGTACCTGAGTCAGAGGAGGCACACAACACTTGTTAGAAACATAGCTGATGATGTCAACTAATTTCTATCCTCAGCCACTTTAGACTTATCTTCCAGGCTCATGAAGAGTGCAGTAATGCTAATGTTGAGGGATGTTAGGCACAGATCACATAGCATATTCCTCTCACCATCCTGTCAGGAGCTGTGACCAGTTCTCAGCCCTACAAATGACACAGAGCTCAAGAAAATATGCCCATCACTCACTGCTACGCTGATTACAATCAATCCCTTCTACCCTGGAGGGATGAGTTATTTATTCTTATCAGAAATTATGCATAATCTGGATATGAGTTTATTTCCCTAATACGTTCCTTGTCAGTATCACTATCTGAGAGTTTTGCATTTGTCTAACACAACCCCTAATAACCTAACGAATAATTCATAACATGGGACCCTACATGTATTGACTCAGAGTAATATTTTTTCACAGCCAATTAGGTGCTTAGTGAGCAAAAGATCACTTGAAGTATTAAATACTCTATGACTGGAAGGAACTGTTCTGATAGAATATTGGAATGGTCTATGGATTACTCAGTTGAGGCATCACCTCAGAGGCAGCATTCGGAATTGAATCAGTGGCCAGTTTATGGTGCTGTGTCCCACAGAGTTAAATTATGTAAGTCTAAAAAGGAAGGGGTGGAAGAAAGTACAAATGGCTTTTCTTAGCAGTATTGCTTCTGTGCTTTATATTTTCACAGTTTTACACTCTGGTGAGTTGGAAAGCCTGATTCCTGGGGAAGTCAGTGGTACTTCCAGTCGGGTCAGAATGTGGTGAAGCAATAACTGCCACATGGACTCCTCATGCTGCTGCTCAAGGAGGGATAAAAAACAGTTATTTATCAAAGGGAGGAGTCAGTACTGGTAATTATGGGGAGCTTGCACTCATGATAACAATGTACATAGGGAGGAGTATGTCTGAAACCTGTTATTCTATGGGGTGTCTCTTGGCACTTCCATTTGAGTGTTAAAAGTTACAGGGTCATTGAAGAGACCATTGGCAACAAGGGCACAGGGCTGTGTTATCCAACCTTGTAGGTGAATTAATTTACATAAAAGGCTGTGTAAGAATAAGCAAATCTTCAGTGAGTGGTGTGGGAAAGAGATGATAAAGATGAATACCAGCTTAAGGGTCAACTACAGGAGTGGACACTTTTACTTATTCATAGTTGAGATAAAAATCCTTAAACTTTTAGAGTAAACAATACTGTAAATTAAATAAGAATATATTCCTTGTTAACTGAAACAAATTTTAAAAGTATCACAGGCAATGCTGGGCACAGTAGCTCACACCTGTAATCCCAGCACTTTGGGACGTCAAGGCAGGTAGATCGCTTGAGCTCAGGACTTTAAGACCAGCCTGGGCAACATGGTGAAACCCCATCACCAAAAAAAAAAAAGAAAAAAGAGAAAATGAAAGAAAAAGAGAAAGGAAAGAGGAAAAATAAAAGAAGAAAAGAAAAGAAAAAAGAAAAAAAGTACCACAAGTGTTCGAAACATGCCCATGTTAGGCACAGATTATATAGCATATGCCTCTCTCATCATGCTGTCAGGAACAGTGACAATTTCTGAGCCCTACAAATTGCACAAATCTCAAGAAGACATTAAGACATGCCCGTCTTCTTTGCCTATCACAGGCAAATAAAAGACAGTTTCACTAACAGAAGAAACGTGGAAAAAAATATTAACAAACTAATAATAAGATATATAAGATGAAAGTAAAAATAAATATATAGGGTTTGAAGTAAAAAATCTTTTTAAATTATGTTAAAAGACTTTGAGATGAAAATTTTACAACTCCATATATTAATTATTAATTAAAAGATAATGAAACAGAAAAGTTAAAAATAAAATTATGCATAGACAATGCAATTGAAGTCATAATAAACTAATAGAAAGTGGGGATTATTAATTCTGATTAAAAGTATAGGCTATAATTAATATAATAATCTATTTTATAAAAAAGACAAGCATTCAGAAAAAAAGTAAAATTAACATGCATTAACCAAAATCATGATTAAATGAATGTTAATATGTAATCCTATTTGTTTTAAATTTTTTATTTTAAAAATCAACATTTGCAGTATAAAGGAGCCCCTTTGAACCTTTGTATTTGTATTTTGAAGTCAAAATTAATTTTTGGTCACTTTTTAAAAAATTTGACATATATAACCCTATTGATCAATTATATAATTTTTCAAAATATTTAATTTTTCCCATAATTGCAATAAGATTTTCATCATTCTGGCTATTTTTGCTTCATTATATTTCTGAGGTTTATTTAAAAAGCTTATTCACTTCAACATATATAAACAGCTCCATGGTTTGAATGAACCAAAAATAAAATATCAAGTCCCATATTAGTGTATATTTAGGTTGTTTTCAATCTGCATTATCAGAAATAAATTTGCAAAGAATACATTTCCGAGTTTCTCCTTGCATATCTCTTTGCATAAGTTTCTTGTGTATAAACTTGGAAATGAGATTTGAGGTTTTCCTTTATTAGAGATGTCTATTTCTTTTTATAAAATGTCACATTATTATTTTATAACCACCAAAAATATTGAATATCCCAATTGTTTTTCCTCATTCACAGTATGTACTCTTTGACTTTTTAAATGTTAATATTTTAAGTACATGAACTATTCTTAAATTTTATATTAATTAAATTTTACCGAGTAAGATGATAGCTATTTTTACATATCTTACTTTTTTTTGAAATTGAAATGTCCTGGGTGCTAATGACTCTGAGGTTGTTTTTATAAATAACTTTGCCATTTATGTTTTCCTGTCCTTTGAATTGTGCTGATGACATTTATCATGTTTTTCTTTTTTAATTTATTTTTATTTTATTTTTATTTATTTATTTGTTTTAATTAGTTAAGTTATTTATTTTGAGACGGAGTCTCGCTCTGTCACCCAGGCTGGAGTGCAGTGGCACGATCTCGGCTTACTTCAACCTCTGCCTCCTAGGTTCAAGCCATTCTCCTGCCTCAGCCTCTCGAGTAGCTGGGACTACAGGCCCCTACCACCATGCTCAGATAATTTTTGTATTTTTAGTAGAGACAAGATTTGACCATATTGGCCAGGCTGGTCATGAACTTTATACTGACTTTTTCTTATAATATATATAACAGTAAAAAATGCTAGCTTAGCCTTTTTATGTGTATCATTTAGTGCCATTAAGTAAGTCCACAATATTGTGTTTCCATCACCGCTATCTATTTCAGTTTTTTAAATAATCTAAAATAGAAACTTTCTACTCCTTAAGCAATAACTCCCAATTTCTTCCTCAGGTACTTTCAAATAGACATTCTGCTTCTATGAATTTGCCTATTCTAGGTATGTCATGTAAACAGAATCATACATTTATCCTTTGTGTCTGGCTTATTTTATTTAGCATAATGTTTCCAAGGTTTGGAATAGATGAAGCATGCGTGCATTTCACTTTTTGCTATTTTGGCTCTCTTTTCTGTATTACAGACATTATTTTTAAATTTTTTAACATAATCTGTTGACAGTTCTATTGGTTCTCCGAACATTCTCATCAGCATTCACTTTTGCACACCAAAAGCTTTATGATATGAACTCTTATAATATTTTTCCTGAAGTCATTTTTCTGGTCACAGAACCACTTTTTTTAGGTACATGAGTGGTAAAAATGCTGAAGTGGTATAGGCAATGGTAGTACCTACAAATGAACAATTATAGACAGAGAGTTGGTAGATAATACTACAGCTTCCTCACTTCTACGGTAGAATAACTAGACAGCCTTTATTCTACACTGTCCCCTAACTTCCTAGGAATATCAAGCTCTAGTTGCCTGTATGGGTAACTAGCTTGATAATACACTCATCTCTTTTCTTTCATTTTTCCACTCCTACTAGTATTTCCAGGCATCACTTCCCAAATAATACACTTGCAATTGAATTTTTGTCTCAGGTCCCATTTCTGTGGGAATCTAAACAGAAAGAGATGGTCTATTTGGTATTAGAAGCAATCTAAAAAAGTAGACAACAATTCTGTAAAATATTCTGGAATTATTAGATAACTTGTCAACAAAACTACTGATAAAGTAGTAAATAATTACTGGTAGAAATCTGGAGTATTGATAACTCTGCATGATGCATCTTCACAATTGTGGAGACTCCTACTTGTAATAAATAGGGATGAGTTCCAGCTAAATTAGGATTCACTGACTTATGCAATAGTTCTAACAATTGAGATATGAGGGACAATGAAGCATTGTGGAATAAGTTTACTACTATAAATTATAGAAACCCTAGAAAGTAAACATACCCTGGTAGCCAACTATCAGCTCACGGCAGAATATGAAAGTGAGAATGCCATCATGGCAGCATTTGAAGATCTTTAATTTTGTCCAACAAGAACACACAAATGCTGAAAATCACAGAGGGGATCTAATGGTGAGAGTTAATAGTGTTACAAAGAGAATTAGTTACAGCCTTGGCAAGTATCTATACTATGGTCATAGCTCAGATAAGAAAAGAGTGGAGCTATGATACCTGTGAAGAAAAGATCTTGGATAATGTGCTTAAAAAACATTGAAGTTTAAAGCAGGTAAGCCACGTTGGCTCGCATTAGTTACCAACTTCGTCCTTCTGAATGGAGCTTACGTATGGTGCTTATGGAAGTGTGCAGCTCAGATCTCTTTCAGTGGAACCTACTGCAGTGAGGAGAGTTGACTGACAAACCTAACTGCTTTGGTTCCAGCAACACATTCACACGTGAGCATGGTTCACATTCTGAACATGGTAGGAGTACTAGGTTCAGACCATTTCTGCCTAACAGGGAACTCCCCTACAGGAAAATTTGTCTCAAGAAACCACAGTGTTGGCTGATCTGCACTCTGGAGTTCTTCCTAGACATTTTCTCCTCCCACTTTCACAGCTGTCAGACCTGTATTACAATGTGTATGCTCTCCCTGCCTACTGTTGCTGTCTCCCACTTCATTCTCTTCAGAATTTCCTCCAATAAATCTTGAAAATTTCTAATTCTGTCATGGCGTCAAGTTTCCATGTCATGGAAAACTTAAAATGGCACATATTTTAAAGGGAGAGGGAGGAAAAAGAAATCAGTTGAACTGTAGGAATTACCTTCACAGCTGTCTTTTTCCAGTTAATAACTACCATACTTTGTAGCTCCATGTGTTTAATAGGATCAAATGTATTTCTTGTCAGTCAACAGGTCACTGGGGAATTTGATGATGTCATGAGTGTGGATGTGGGAGAGCTGGCAATGCAGCCAAGTGATGGCATGCCGAGAAGTTGAAACTTTCTTATGTAAATTACAATGCATTCAGAACCTCCTCAAGTCAAGTCGCATAAGTGATACCTACATTTATTAATGGAATAAATTCTTCTGGGAGTAGCAGATATTATAGCAAAGTTGAAGAGGTATTTTAGACTTTTTAATGGGCACTTTGGATAAAGTATTATGCTCACATCCAGACGTTCACGGTATATTAGGGCCCATTAGCAAGCCGAGAGTTGTCTCTCACAAACTATTTACCAAAAAGCAAGGATTTATTTCAAAATCTTACTGATGTTTATTGTGATTTTCTTTTGTGGTTTGGAACAGATTGCATATTTCACAAATACAGACAGAACAAATGATTTCTCTGGTTCATAAAGTCCAATTGACAGAAATTCTTGGATAATAGCTTGGACATTTGCAAGACTTTCATCTATCCTGTGTCACCTGGTAAATGTGTCTGAGGCATACACGTTAGACACATGCTTTTTAAAATTTCCATAAATCCACAAATGACTGCCCCCTTTATTTAGTGTAGCATACAAAAAGGAAACAATGTGAATTTTATACTGAAGGTAGAGAACTAAAGCCGTAGACTACCAGAACTTCAATAGTTTTGTTAAATAAACAGGTTCCTATTTTCCTTTGAGATTTATTTCTTGCACTGTATCATTCATAGATCCTATTGAGTCATATTATATACAGTACTGATTTTTTTCTATATTTAAGTTTTTGCCAGTATGATGTTCTGTAGGATGATGAAATGATTAATAATTCTGCCAAATAAATCAATACAGAGTAAGATGGTTGCAAATACCTTATGCAAAAAAAAAAAAAATGATGATTATGATGATTATGCATACTGCTTCCAGGGCCAGGTAGTCAGGTGAAGATTCTGGTACTCTCTGATTATTAAATTTCCAACATATTGGTGTTAACCTCGTGAAGTTTGGACTGTCACTCACCAAAACTCACGAGAAACTCCAAGTACTGCAGGTGTTTCACATGGATGGTATACCTTCCACAAAATACATATTCACATAAACACAATTAGGGTAGAGAATGACTGAAAAGTTATTAAATATACCTTCTCATTTCTTTAGCACATATTACATAATAAACAGTAAATAATTATCTGCATTAGCAATTAAAATGTACCCCTAACAATGTGAATTATTTTTGTAAAAATTGTTATTGTTTAGGTTAAAATAAATTTTCTCCACGTCTTCCTTATATGCTTATCAGTGTAATTTAAACTCAATTTTAAGGTACAAAATATAATCTAGATGAAAGCTGGTATCAAAAATGCATGCATCTATATTAGCAGTTACTTCCATGTTCTCAAAGTTAATGGGAATACAACAAAATTCTTTATGACTCAATAGCTGCCCCAGTGATTGAAGAGATTTATGCATAGACAACTCATCTACATGATTCTACTGTTGCACTCAGTTTTTCTCGGTGTGTTCTTCTTTTGCTCTGACATTTCCTTCTAATTGGCATTCCACAGCTTGAGTTTAATGCCTTGAATGGGGATCCACTTTGACAACTTAGATATCTAGCATGCAATATTTCTAGAGGACTATAAGATCTTAGGGTCAGTTCTTAGGCCATTGGACAAATACAGTCCACTGTCTTTGGGTCAGGCACCCATTCCTGGACCAAGAAGGTTTGACAGAGATTACAGGAACTCCAGATTCAGTGCAAGTAACATTGTATAAAAAGAATCTTTGAAAGCTTATTTAAAGTATAGTGAGGATTCTGAAGAACGTCATGTTGGGCAAAGTAACTCAAAATAAAGTAACTTAGATTATTTCCAAGATCTTCAGTCATATATTTCATTTATGTGTTAATGTAAACATACGAGATTTCTCAATAACTTTTATAGTTTATTTCAGTGATTCTTTAAAGGATTGTACACATATTACTTGCAATATTTACTTGCAAGTAGATACATTTATTTAGAGGAGAGAAATTTGGATACAGTGAGATTTTGATGGGGTCCATTAATGTACATTTTAAATGAGCACCCACATAATTCCCATGCAGATTGTCTGGCTTCAATCATCTGAGAGAGAAAAAACGAATCTGGTTAGACTTATTAGGGTGGCTAAGAATTCAAATAAGTGGCCGGATGTGGTGGCTCACGCCTGTAATCCCAGCACTTTGGGAGGCTGAGGCGGGTAGATCACGAGGTCAGGAGATCAAGACCATCCTGGCCAACAAGGTGAAACCTCGTGTCTACTAAAAATACAAAAAATTAGCCGGGCGTGGTGGTGGGCGCCTGTAGTCCCAGCTACTCAGGAGGCTGAGGCAGAAGAATGGCCTGAACCCAGGAGGCAGAGCTTGCAGTGAGCCAAGATCGCACCACTGCACTCCAACCTGGGCTACAGAGTGAGACACTGTCTCAGAAAAAAAAAAAAAAAAAAAAAAATTCAAATAAATGACTGAAATTCCCACCTTTACTCAGGGCAGATTTGATTTTTCCTTCCTGGCTGAGGTGCTTAGAAAATTTCCAACTGAGACATAACTGTCCCCAAAGACCTGTGGCGGTCCCTGCCACACAATATGATTCCAATGAATCTCAGCTTGTTTTCTCTTGGTGGTACTGCAGTCACTCATTGTGACCTGAATGTGTACAGTTTGGTTTCAGGACTAACCGAATGACTTTACCTTGTGAAGAAACAAAGAGCTATCTGAACAAATGACATTTGCTAGCATAACTCAATCTTGTACTTTTGAGTGTTCACAGAACCCTTTGCTCTACTTCTTAACACTATTGATGTCTTACACTTTCATTTATCAAAGGCTATATTTCCAAAAGAGAAAAATCAAACATAGGTCATTTTAATGCAAGGATTCAATCAACTTTTCAATTTTAACTTGATAAAACTAACTGATTTGAGTACTTTTACTCACTCACAACATTCTATTTTAACCTTCAAGAGTTGATCTAATTTTCTGCTTATCTATATCCATCAAAAAATTAATTTACCTACCTGCTCACCACCTAAATGGGCATATAAAAGTATCTTCTTGTCTTGACTAATCTGCTTGCATTATTACATGCTCTGTACGCATAACTTAAAAATTGACATAATTTATATATATAGATAGAAGACATAGATTGTAGAAATGGATAGATAGATCCTACTATTCTGACTCTTATACATCTTATGTGTATGCTATTTCAAATCTGAGTACTGTAATACTATGCCTCTCTTTAGTAATTTGAGTCTGGAAAAAATTTTTCCTAGATTCTGGATGATCTGATAAGTCTATTATGAGTGGCACATAAAATGAACACCATAAGTAAAAAAAAATGGACTAGAAGGTATAACCTAGGTAATTATGGCAGACTCTTCATTCACATGATTTTCCTTTTATAAAGAGCAATGTAATTTATATAAAACTGGTGTCTGGATGTTAAACTCTGGCATCATTCAATGAATTGACTCTTTAAGTTTTTAAATATTGTTTAAACAGTAAAAACTGTAGCATTTTTGCTTGCCAAAGCTCAGAACTATATTGAATCATCCAGGAGAACTATATAAATTTTTATGTATTTGGAAAAGGGGATGAAAGTTTGTGTGTGTGTGTATATATATAATATTATGTTATAACACTCATAATATATTATATATTATATGTATACTTTTATTATATAAATAATAACACTATATATAATATAATAATATAATATATACTATATAATTATATAGTATACAATACAATAATATATAATATATAAATTATTAATAATAATTATAACATATTGTAATATATATTATATATTATTATATATTATATTATATTATAATTATATTGTTATATATTAATTACATTTTTATATTTCTATTATAATTATATTATATTATTTTTATAATTACAATGCATTATATTTATATTTTATAACATTATAATGCAATATAATTACCATATATTAATAATTATAATAATAATTTATATATAATATGTTGTATATATAATATATAAAAGCTGTTTTAAAATTTTGATTGATCTCTCAAAGTAGTAATTTCTTGAAGTGCTTATTGATTCAAATTAAAAAATTTTCTATAGATACTATTTCTCTCCATTTATTTTCAATAAACAACAAATAATACTGAGTACCTACTATACTGTAGATGGTTGAAATCAATCACAGATTCTTTCCCACATGAAACTCCTATTCTTCTGTGTTGAGGGGTGATAATAAACAATAGCAAAATAAATGCAGAAAAAAATGTTGATTATATGACAGAAGGAGAAATATGGAATAGAGAAAGAAGAGCAGGCTAAAGTGAGTCAGAATTATGCGGGGCGGAGGGGTGGTGATGGCCTTAGGTGAGCCTCATTAGGAAAGAGCAATTAAAGAAGAGGCATGAAAGCAGTGAAGAAACTGGTTACAGGTATGGCAGAGGCAGCATGGTCTACAATAAAGGTACAGCAGTCTAAGTCTTTGAGATATGAGAGTACAGAACCTGCTTGAGGAGGAGCAAGCGAACAGCAAAAGCTTGAGTAGAATGACTGACAATAAAGAAGTCAAAGAGCTACCTTCTGTGCAGGCAATCATAAGAATTTCACATTTTCTGTGTAAAATGGGGCAGAATAAAAGAGAAACAGAACAAATATTCTAACAACTTATAGTCACAGAACTATTTAAACTATTTTTGGATTTTTTACATTTATTTTATGCAATGCCTTGTATTCAATAGCATCGAATGCTAACTTCTTATAAAAAGCATTTTGAAATAATTTGAAATTCAGAATATTTTGTAATATTGCTCTAGATAAGAAATATATTTTTTAAACCAAATCAAGTTTTCAAAGAATGAATAGGATCTAGTATTTGATAGCACAAATGGTGACTACAATTAACAATGATTTACTGTATATTTTAAAATAACTAAAATAGTGGAATCAAAATGTTCATGGTACAAAGAAATGAAAAAGACTTGAAGTGACTGATACCTCCTTTAACCTGATGTGATTATTACACATTGTATGCCTGTATCAAAATATTCCATGTACTCCATAAATATAGATATTGATATGGCTTGACTGTGTCCCCACCAAATCTCAACTTGAATTTTATCTCTCAGAATTGCCATGTGTCATGGGGGAGATGCAGGGAGAGGTAATTTAATCATGGAGTCTTTCCTCTGCTCTTCTTGTGATAGTTATTGAGTCTCATGTGATCTGATGGGTTTATCAGGGGTTTCCACTTTTGCTTCTTCCTCATTTTTCTTGCTGCCACCATGTAAGAAATGCCTTTTGCCTCTCACTGTGATTCTGATGTCTACCCAGCCATGTGGAACTGTAAGTTCAATTAAACCTCTTTTTCTTCCCAATCTCAGGTATGTCTTTATCGGCAATGTAAAAACAGAATAGTACAGTAAATCGGTACCAGTAGAGTGGGGGACTGCTGAAAAGATACCCCAAAATGTGGAAGCAACTTTGGAACTGGGTAACAGGCATAGTTTGGAACTGTTTGGAGGACTTGAAGAAGACAGGAAAATGTGGGAAAGTGTGAAACTTCACAGAGACTTGTTGAATGGCTTTGCCCGAAATGCTGATAGTGATATGGACAATAAACTCTAAGCTTAGGTGGTTTCAGATGGAAATGAGAAACTTATTGGGAACTGGAGTAAAAGTGACTCTTGTTATGTTTTAGAAGAGACTGTGGCATTTTGCCCCTGCCCTAGAGATTTGTGAAACTTTGAACTTGAGAAAGATGATTTAGGGCATCTGGTGGAGGAAATTTCTAAGCAGAAAAGCATTCAAGAGGTGACTTGGGTTCTGTTTAAAGCATTGTTTCACAATTGAAGCAGAGCCTAACAGTTTGGAAAATTCGCAGCCTGACTATATGCTAGAAAACTAATTTTCTGGAGAGAAATTCAAGCTGGCTACAAAAATTTGCACAAGTAGCAAGAAGCCTAATGTTAATCCCCAAGAACATGAGGAAGATGCTTCCGGGCCATGTCAGAGACCTTCATGGCAGCCCCTCCCATAACAGGCCTGGAGGCTCAGGAGGAAAAAGTGTTTTTGCAACCTGTGCCCCAGGTTGCTGGTACTGTGTGCAGCCTGGGAACTTGATGCCACATGTCCCAGCCACTCCAGTCATGGCAGAAAGGTGACAACTTACAGCTCGGGCTGTGGCTTCAGAGCGTGGAAGCCTGAAGCCTTAGCAGCTCCCATATGGTATTGAGCCTGCAGGTGCATAGAAGTCAAGAACTGAGGTTTGGGAACCTCCGCCTAGATTTCAGACAATGTATGGAAATGCCTGAATGCCCAGGCAAAAGTTTGCTTATGGGCCCTTATGGAATACCTCTGCTTGGGCAGTTCAGAAGGGAAATGTGGGGTTGGAGCCCCCACATAGAGTCCCCACTGGGCCACTGCCTAGTGGAACTGTGAGAAGAGGGCCATCGTCCTCCAGACCCCAGAATGGTAGACCCACCAACAGCTTGCACCATGCACCTGGAAAAGCTGCAGACACTCAATGCCAGCCTGTGAAAGCAGCTGGGAGGGAGGCTGTACCCTGCAAAGCACAAGGGTAGTGCTGCCCACGACCATGGATACCCACCTCTTGCATGAGTGTGACCTGGATGTGAGACCTGGAGTCAAAGGAGATCAGTTTGGAGCTTTAAAATTTGACTGCCCCGCTGGGTTTCAGACTTGCATAGACCCTTAACCCCTTTGTTTTGGCTAATTTCTCCCATTTGGAAAGGTTTTTTTTTTTTTTTTTTACCCAATACCTTACCCCTATTTCATCTAGGAAGTACCTAGCTTGCTTTTGATTTTACAGGCTCATAGGCAGAAGGGACTTGCCTTGTCTCAGATGAGATTTTGGGCTATTGACTTTTGGGCTAGCGCTGAAATGAGTTAAGACTTTCAGGGACTGTTGGGAAGGTGTGACTGCTTTGGAAATATGAAGACACAAGATTTGGAGGAGCCAGGGGTGGAATGATATGGTTTGGCTGTGTTCCAACCCAAATCTCAACTTGAATTTTATCTCCCAGAATTCCCACATGCTGTGGGAGGAATCCAGGGGTAGGTAATTAAATCATGGGCGCTGGTCCTTTTAGTGCTATTCTCATGATAAGTCTCATGAGATCTGATGGGATTATCAGGGGTTTTCACTTTTGCTTATTCCTCATTTTATTTTGCCATCACCATGTAAGAAGTGCCTTTCACCTTCTGCCATGATTCTGAGGCCTCCCCTTCCATGTGGAACTGTAAGTTGAATTAAACCTATTTTTCTTCCCAGTCTCAGGTATGTCTTTATCAGCAACCTGAAAACAGACTAATACAGATACCTTCTATGTACATATACAAATTAAAATTTAAAAACTAAATCTGGTAAAACAGCTACTACTCATCAGATAGAAGTAAATAGCTAATAACTGACAATATAAAACATATTTTAAGAAAATTTAATTAGATAAAGATAATAATATTAACTAGGGAGTTACAGATGGATGAAAAACATTTAAAATATTTTATGATAAACTTTTTTTCATATATTTAGTACCTTGTTGATATTATTTTTCCTAAAATTTCTGCTATGATTTTCTTTCTATTAGTCTTTAGTTAGAGCAATTATAAAGTAATTATTACTTTTTCCATCAGATGCTCTTATTCTTTTTCCTTTTAATGAATTTGTCATCATCAGGAATATATTTTGTATAAAAGTATTTCCTACAACCTAGTGCACAAGGCAATAGGGTTTAATGTTTCATAACTAGGAGTTACTTCTCTTCTAATAGTGATACTTGTTTATCTATTTCTAATAATGTACTTTTTTTCATAGAAAGCAAACATTATATTCATTATTTATATTCAGACCCATGATTTGTATGATTTTAAATTTTAAGATAAACATAAATTCTGCACAAATTCTTATCACTTTTACAATTATATGTAATATAATACAATTTCATATGGAAATTCTCTACATCAGTGAAAAATGAGCACGTTAGTAATGTACACAACATTTAGGTTTCAAATATGCCATAAAAAAGTTGAAAAATGTACATCTTATACATATGTACAGAGGCCATTCATAGCTACCCATATTTAATGTAATTATCTGTTTTACCCATGTATTCCTGATTTACAATTATTTAAAGAAAAGCCATTTTGCATTGGATTTTTTAATGTTGAAGTGTAATTTATATAAACAAAAGTGAAGATATCAACTACACAACTCAATTAATTTTACACATATGAATACTGTGTAACCATTACTCAGTTCAAAATATACAACACTGCCAGCAGCCTAGGAGGATTTCTTACGTCCTTTCTAAGTTATATCACTCCAGAGGTAATTACTATTCTAATATGTATCGCTCTGCTGTGATTTTACCAATTCTTGAATGTCATGTAAATGGAGTTAGATAGTATATTACTCTCTTGTGTCTGACTGCTTTTCACTATCATTATATTTGTAAGATTCATCATATTGTTGCATCAAGGAATGCACCACAATTTATGAATTCATTCTAAGACTAAAAAACATTGGGGCCATTTTAAAATTTGGGGGTTATAAATAAACTGCTGTGAATAGCTGCATAATTTGGTTTGCTTGTTTGTTTGTTTCATGGACATGGGAACCCATTTATCAGGGATCTATAAGTAGTAATGAAAACTTTGTATACTGTACACCTATACTTGGATGAAGTTGGTACTGTCCATATTTCTAGTTGGAAATTTCCACTTCCACAGGCAATGAATAGGAGGCCAAAGTAGAGCAAATCCATGTCAATATTTTCTATTCTCAATATATTTGAGATTTCAATGATATAACATAGTGGTTTTAATTTACATTTCCCTGGTGAGTAATGATACTGAGGGCTTTGTCAATATATGCATTGTTCTCTTGTAATCCTCCTATTTAAAGTATCTATCCCAGTTATGTTCCCTTCTTTTGGGTTGTTTGCCTATTTCTCATTGATTTATATGTGATTTCTACATTCCAGATAGAAGTTTTTCTTTTTGTCATTTATATATATATTATGAACATATAACAATCATATCAATAAAAAATTTCTAAGACTAAAACGTAATTCTATGCCAGTTCCTTTGTTATGCCTTATAGTAAGCACAATTCAGGACTAATGTATACTTTGTATAAAATAACAAATCACTTCAGATAAAAATGTGTACAATGTACTATGGCAAATTTATAAGGAAAAAAGCACTCTCATAAATGGTGCAGATTATATTTTCTAAGGTATAAAGAAATACATATATACACATATATACACAGATACACGTATATTTCATCCTACACATTCTCACATATAGAAATATAATTGTGTATTTATATGCACATTTCTCTGGTAAAATTAGTGCAGGAAATAGAGCATGCCAGTGTAGATATCTTATATCTTAGATACGAAAGCACAGATTTTCTAGGTCATAGAGAAAATAACATATACGATAATAAATATCAAAGACAAAATTTTCATAAAATTAATTTCGTTATTCTTCAGACACTATTTTCTATTTATTTTCCAATTATTACAGATTATAAATGTATTGCTTAGTTTTTTATTATTACAGTGTTATTTATTACAGAATATTAAAAAACTATTTTAATGCTGTTATGGTAACAAAAAATACAAATTTAAGTATAATTGATAATAGCCAGAAGTTTGCCATTATAATAATGAAAAGATGTCAGAAACTTTCCAAATTAAGAAAAAGGAATGAAAGCTAACCTGGCAAAGCAAACCCATTTAAAGGTAGAGAAAAAAGTAAAATAAGGGATGAAAATGGTAAACATAACTAAAAAGGATGACATACATTTTTCCAAAACTTGAATGGGTTTAATTATTTGAACAAATGACAAAATCAGATTAAATTTTCAAATTAATGAGGTTTAGCTATAATGGCATATTCAAAAAGGCACAAAAAAGGGACAATGCATAGGCTGAAAATAAAGTTATAGATGAAGACATACTAAGGACAACAAATTTTTAAAAAGAGAGCTTGACTATTAATATCAAACATCATTGGACTCAAAATCAAGATTAATAAATGAGGCTATTAATCAATCAAAATTTACTTAATTTTTTCTACCTTGTTTAAGTACTAGTGAAAAGTGGTGAACATGATTGACTTTCTGTCAAAAGATTGCCAAACTATGACAAACAATTCAAGAATCATGCAAATTAGTGACTTAATTTATTTTACTGATATGTAGAATACAAGTAGATAGGTTAATGTTACAGTAATTGCTTTTACTTTGTAATCCAGGAAGGCTGCTCTGGGGAAGTCTCAAATGAGTGCATGAGAACTTGCAGATGAACATTCAGGTGAAACTGCTCCATGGACAAGGAACAAGATGGGATAAGGCCCTAAGATTGGGACTACTTTCATATGTTGAAAGGAAAAAAAAGGTCCTTGTTCTTTGGTCATAGTGAATAGAGATATGTAAAGAGTTGAGAGACATTATTTGAGGAGATTAGAGACCTAGCAGGTTATACAGGACGTTGAAGGCCATGATAGGATAACTGAATTCTAGGCAGGTAGATTAAGAAGTAACTAATGAATTGTAAGCAGAGGAATAAACAACTTCTATCAAATAATATATGATTTATCCTAAGTGTCCAATAAATATACATAAGAAATAAATGGGAGATATAAGCATATTTATACTTAGCAACATCCACTCCCGTGGTTCTATGGGGAAATACTTGAGAGGGCAGTTCTGATGACATGCCAATGTAGTTCAAACATAAGAACATAGCTTGGATTATGGTTTTAGCAATAGAGAAATGGGAGGTAATTTGAAACATGGCATTATTTTTGGAATGAATACAAAATTAAAAAAAACTTAAAAGTGTATTGACGAAAAAGTAAATAATTATTTATTATTATTTTTGAAAATTAGACTAAGGATTATGCCCTCACTTTATTTCTGTTTGGAAAATTTCTTTTTTACATGCTCTAAGAGTAGAGAGTAGTAAGTCTAATAATTCTTGACTTAACCCTAGATTTCGAAGATCTTCCAATTTTTCCCCTAAAATTTGTATAGCTTTACATGTTACACTTAAGTCTATGATATATTTTGATGCTATAGCTTTGTCTATCACTCTATCACTTCTTTTTTTTTTTTTTTTTTTTTTTTGAGACGGAGTCTCGCTTTGTCATCCAGGCTGGAGTGCTGTGGCCGGATCTGGGCTCACTGCAAGCTCCGCCTCCTGGGTTCACGCCATTCTCCTGCCTCAGCCTCCGGAGTAGCTGGGACTACAGGCGCCGCCACCTCGCCCGGCTAGTTTTTTGTATTTTTTAGTAGAGACGGAGTTTCCCCGTGTTAGCCAGGATGGTCTCGATCTCCTGACCTCATGATCCGCCCGTCTCGGCCTCCCAAAGTGCTGGGATTACAGGCTTGAGCCGCCGCGCCCGGCCTTATCACTTTAGTTTTGATTTACCTTTGCTAGTGTGTTTAAGTGTTTGTATAGATTTCTTAATGCTTGTTCTAGTGTTTCTATGCATGCACTTATCATACCCTATTGACAACAATGTTTAGAAAATTTACTTTAATTTAGATCTACTTAAATCTCCCGTTTTCAAAATTCACAATTTTCTTAAATATTTTCTCTACATACATTGAGCACCATATCAATTGAGTTGTAATATAAATTCTGTTTCCACCATTAAATCTGATTAAGAAACTCATAAAATGAAGGATAGTCTGTATGTTTACCCACATTGTTATACCTTGTTTTATCCTTGTCTGAAGTTTCTACTCTTTTGTTATCACTTTATTTCCATTGAGAAAATGCTTTTATGCATGTCCTAAGGGTAGATCCTATGGTGGCAAAATTTCTTAGTTTTTAGCTTCAACTGACAGAAGATTTACTATTGGCAATTCTCTTAATTTGAAGGTTAAAAATGTATTCCACTATTTGCTTTTGGTCTCAGTGGTTTTGGATGAGAAGTGGGCTGTCATTTGAACTTGCATTCCGCTAAAGATTATGTGTTGCTTCTCTCTGGTTCTTCCAAAGGTTTTTTTCTTTTTTTCTATAGTTTTTATAAGTATAATTTTTGTCTGTCTCAAAGGTTTCATTTGTTTGTTTTTAATCATCTTTTGGGTTTGCTCAACTTCTTAAACATGTGGGTTCATGTCTTAACAAGTTTGGGTGTTTTCAGATATTATTTCTTTAAATGTTTGTCCTGCCTTTTCATTTTTACTCTCCTTCTGGGACCACAAAGATATAGATGCTAAATCTTTTGTTACACTTTCACATATCATTTAGACTCTGGGTACTTTTAAAGTCAATTTCTTTGTGTTGTTAAGATGGAGCAAACACTAGTGATAAGTCTTCCAGTTCATTAATTCTGTTCTTTGCCATCATCTCCATTCTACTATCGAACTCATCTAGCAAGGTTTTTATTTCAATTATTCCATGTTTCTGTTCTATAATACCTATTCAGAGTCATTTCATGGTTGCATTTGTTAAATTATGTTCAGGATATTTAGGTGTACTTTGTGGAAGAAGTGGGTGGGGAGGTAATAGTAGCAGCCAGAAAAATAAATCTACATCAACTTTTCCCGAAATCAGAAGTCTAATTTTGACTTTTTAAAGTTTCAAAATTAGCTGCCAAGAGATCTTTTCAGCTAAAAAATACTACATTATACATTTAATTACAGAAGTTATAATTATTATTGCAAACAGCATACTTCTCTTCCCCTCTGCTTTATTTCTAAACATCAAATGATCAAAATAAAATAGAAATATAGATATGGATATAATACCTTTACCTTAATCTTTTATAGTTGTGATATATATAGAACTCATGTGAAGAGTTATTCTTATGGCTCCACAGTTGATAGGCAGCCAAAGTTTCCAGAAAAGAAAAGTAAAATGACTTTATCAGTTTTATAAACAAAATTTCACCAAACTTATTTATATATGGCTTCCCAGAACCTATGGCATGGATATTCATTCATGTGATAGTATAACAAGGCCTCTGAGGATACAGTTTTTGTGATTCTGTTTTATTAAACATCAAAAAGTGTAATGTGGAAGGCTTATGTAATGTAATTTACCATTACCGTCTAACCTCTCTCTCTCTTTCTCTCTCTCTCAAGCACACACACACACACATACACACACACATTTTCCAAAGACACTCTATAAAAGATTTATGCTATCATGCAAATTTTATATCAGCAAATTCACTAATGGCTTTTACCAGTGAATCCCTCAGGAGTGCATCTGCCTTTTAAATGTCAAACTTAAACTTCAACAAAGTAGAAATTTGGTGTGAAAAGTCTAAGAGCAAAAGTTGAAATAATATATTTTAAAAAATATTGGTCCTAACAGTTCAACAACCTTACTCTTCTATGGTAAGTTAAAGAGAGCTCAATGTTGTAACCCAAATTGACCATAGAGCAGCTTACTACATATCAAGATGTATGACAGCATATTTGTCACACAGTCTCAAAAGAAATTTTAAAAAGACTACACTATAATTTTATCCTACCAACTTCCTTCCTTATTAACATGTTTTCCAAGCCAAAATTCTATTTTTGCATATTCAGAGTCACACTGTAATTGTAAAATATAAAAGTAGAGATTCTCTCAATATAACCTATTTGCTATAATCCCAGTTACTTTATAACACAAAAGAAAGAAAGAAAAAAAAGGAGTCTTTAAATTCCTATACCTCAGTAGTGATTTTGAGTCAGTATTGTGAGATATTAAACATATGCAGGATTTAACATTTGGCACATGTTTCCCAAAATATCTAACTCATTTCATTTAAAAAATAAATCTATAAGGTGTGTACTATTATCTTCACCACTTCAAGCATAAAAATATAAATACACAACATTAAGTTGCCTTTGGTCATATTGCTAGTAAGTGGAAAAGCTGGAAATTGAACCCAACTAAGCCTGCACTCCCACCATAACATTCGTAGTCTGTTTTCCTTATCTTGATCCTGTTGCTTTGAACCATTAAAAAATCACAGGTTTTATCCCTGTAATGGGGAGTCACTGAGGAGTCACAGACTTTTATTTTTTATACAAAATTCAATTGCATTTTCTGTAACTATTTTCATTAAGAAGTTTTCAAATGGCTCAAATCCTTTTAACTAGAATTTATCTTCATAATGTTAGTGTGATTTATGGCTATAATTTCATGGGAGCTGATTCATTGTTGTGTCCTAATAATATTCCTTGGCTGTGGGCATTTAAAAGTGGAATGACTTCTCCATTCTTACTTCACTTGATCTTTTCCCAAACTCCAGTGTATCATTAGAGAGGATCATGCAAATATTTTTAGGTCATTATTTTCAAATCAGTTTTTAGTAAAAATTATTTTTACTTGAGATCAATTTTCTCAGAATTTATTTATTTGTTCATTCATTCATTTATTTTTTGAGCTGGAGTCTCATTCTGTCTCACAGGTTGGAGTGCACTGGCACAATCTCAGCTCTCTGCAACCTCCACCTCCCAGGCTGAAGTGATACTCCCACCTCATCCTCCTGAGTAGCTAGGACTACAGACATGCTTCACCATGCCACGCTATTAGTATTATTTAATGAGCTATTCAGTTGAACTTTTATTTATTCAATAAATCATTTAATCAACAATTTATTACTGAATGTCTATAATACCTTCAAAAAGACACCAGCTGATCATAGGTCACTAAATAATTTAAGAAAATAAAAAACAAAGTATGCTAGGTTGTAATAAGAACTATGATAAATATGGATGAGCTCTTGCATAAGAACCTGTAGTCCTGATTGAATAGAGGATAGCAAGAATTTTTCTCTAGTCATCTGTGTGTTGATAATTCCCTCTCATATCTCTCTACTTTCTCTTCTTCTCCCTCTGTATTAGTCCATTTTCATACTGCTATAAAGCACTGCATGAGACTGGGTAATTCATAAAGGAAAGAGCTCTCATTGGACTCACAGTTCAGCATGGCTGGGAGTCCTCAGGAAACTTATAATCATGGCAGAAGGCAAAGAGGAAGAAAGTCACCTTCTTAACAAGACAGCAGGAAAGAGAAGTGCCAAGTGAAGTCAGGAAGAGCCCCTTATAAAACCATAAAATCTCATTAGAAATTACTCACTATCATGAGGATGGCAGGAGTGAAATGGTCCCATGATTCAGTTCCCTCCACCTGGTCTCTCCCTTGATATGTGGGGATTATGCAGATTATGGGGATTACAATTAAAGATGAGATTTGGGTGGGGACATAAAATCTAACCATATCATTCTGTCCCTGGGCCCTCTCAAATCTCATGTCCCTTTCACATTTCAAAACCAATTATGCCTTCCTAACAGTCACCCAAACTCTTGACTCATTCCAACACTAACCCAAAAGTCCACAATCCAAAGTCTCATCTGAGAAAGGCAAGTCCCTTCTACCTATTGACTGTAAAATCAAAAGCAATTTAGTTACTTCCCAGTTACAATGATGTTGCAGGCATTGAGTAAATACACTGGTCCCAGTGGGATAAATTGGCCAAAACAAATGCAAATCTGAAATCTAGCAGTGTAGTCAAATCTTAAGCTCCAAAATGATGTTCTTTGACTTCATGTCTCATATCCTGGTCTTCCTGATGCAAGAAGTGGGCTCACATGGCCTAGGACAGCTCTGTCCCTATGACTTTGCAGGGTACAGCCCCACTCCTGGCTGCTTTCATGAGCTGGCATTTAGTATCTGTGGCTTTTCCAGTACAGTTCAAGCTGTCAGTGGATTTACCATTCTGGAGTCTTGAGGATGGTGACCCTCTTCTCACAACTCCACTAGGCATTACCTCAGTGGGGAATCTGTGTGGGGGCCCCAAACCCATATTTCCCTTTTGCACTGCTCTAGCAGGTGTTCTCCATGAAGACTCTACCCTTGCAACAAACATCTGCCAGAACATCTAGGTGTGCCTGCACATCATCTGAAATGCAGGCAGTAGTTCCCATACCTCAATTCTTGACTCCTGTGCACCTGCAGGTTCATCACCATGTGTGAGGAGCAAAGTCTTGAAGCTTGCACCCTCTGAATCAATGGCCATTAAAAATTCACATTTAAGTATGACTGCTTTTGCATATCTCTACTGCTACTGTCAAAGTCCAGTCTAATAATATCTTGTTCTTTTATTCATGAAATAATTTTTTTTTTTTTTTTGAGACGGAGTCTCGCTCTGTCACCCAGGCTGGAGTGCAGTGGCCGGACCTCAGCTCACTGCAAGCTCCGCCTCCCAGGTTTACGCCATTCTCCTGCCTCAGCCTCCCGAGTGGCTGGGACTACAGGCGCCTGCCACCTCGCCCAGCTAGTTTTTCTTTTTTTTTTTTGTATTTTTTTAGTAGAGACGGGGTTTCACCATGTTAGCCAGGATGGTCTCGATCTCCTGACCTCGTGATCCACCCGTCTCAGCCTCCCAAAGTGCTGGGATTACAGGCTTGAGCCACCACGCCCGGCCATGAAATAATTTTTTAATTGTTCAACTTGGTCAGATTGTTGGTCTCCACAGTCAATTCTTAATGATTATCATTATTTTATCTAGAGTAAAGCCAAAGTCTTTTGATAAATTTTAAGGATCTATTTTACTTAGTTTTAATTGTCTTCCCAACATAATTACTAATTATACTCTAATGTTCTCATCCTTATCAAGTTACACTTGCTTCCTTGATTTCTTTCTAACTTTCTAGGCATGACACTGCTTGATGATCTTTGTACTGATTCTTCCTATTGGGGGAACCCACCCCCGATAATTCAATGTGGGTCCTTTTCTATTTTCCCTAAGTGTCAGCCCATCTGAGAAATAAAGGAAACAGTATAAAAGAGAGAAATTTTAAAGCTGGGTGTCCGGGGGAGACATCACATGTCGGCAGGTTCTGTAATGCCCCCTGAGCCGTAAAACCAGTAAGTTTTTATTAGCAATTTTCAAAGGGGAGGGAGTGTATGAATAGGGTGTGGGTCACAGAGATCACATGCTTTAAGGGAAACAAAAGATCACAAGGCAGGTCGGGGCAAGATCACAAGGTCAGGGTGAAACTAGAATCACTAATGAACTTCCATGTCCTGCTGTGCACGCATTGTCATCGATAAACATCTTAACAGGGTTCAAGAGCAGAGAACCAGTCTGACTAGAATTCACCAGGCTGGAATTTCCTAATCCTATCTATCCTGGGGGTGCTGCAGGAGACTAAGGCATCTTTCATCCCTATCTACATCTGCATAAGGCAAACACTCCCAGGGTGGGCATTTTACAGCCCCCACACCCCGGGAATCCATTCTTTTCCCAGGGCTGTTGATTATTAATATTCCTTACTGGGGAAAGAATTCAATGATATTTATCTTACCTGTTTTTGGTAATAAGAGAAATATGGCTCTGTCCTGCCTGGCCCCCAGCAGCCAGACTTTAAGGTTATCTCTCTTATTCCCTGAAAATCACTGTTACCCTGTTCTTAAGGTGCCCAGATTTCATATTGCTCAAACACACATACTTTACGAACAATTTGTGCAATTAATGCAATCATCACAGGGTCCTGAGGCAACATACGCCCTCAACTTACGAAGATGATGAGATTAAGAGATTAAAGTAAAGACAAGTATAGGAAACTGTAAGAGTATTGATTGGGGAAGTGATAAATGTCCATGAAATCTTCACAATTTATGTTCAGAAATTTCAGTAAAGAAAGGCGTAAGAAATTTTAAAGGTATTAATCTGGAGAACTAACAAATGTCCATGAAATCTTCACAATTTATGTTCTTCTGCCATGGCTTCAGTCGGTCCCTCAGTTCGGGGTCCCTGACTTCCTGCAACACTTCCCTTTGTTCACATTTCTTGCTCTCCAGGTTTTTACTGCTAATTATTTTAACTTCCTCAATTATTTGCTGATATGTTATCTTGTGAATAATCCCTACCATGATTAGAATATTTAAAACTAATACCCCTTTAACCTCAATATTTTACATCTTTACTTGCTATGAATTATTTTCCTCAGGAATTAAATACACTATTCAAATACATATAATGTGTGTTTTGTTTATGTGTTATTCTGTTTCTATCACAAATTTAATTTAGCTTTATTCGGGCAGTACTTTTTGGCTATTTCATTCACTGATATATATCTCAAATTCCTAAAATAGTTCTGAGCATAAAGTGGCTGCTCAGTATATATTTTCTTAAAAAAATACATTAATATTTGTTACTTGTGGTAATGATGGGACAGTAAAATGGTCATGTAAAATTTTCTTGGGATAAAAATTATAATATGTAGATAAAAATGCATGAATATTTCAAAAAGGATTCAAAAGAAGAAATAAGTATGCAACAAGCCAAAGTCAAAGGAGAGTTTACTTTTGAAAAGTTTCAACAGTAAGGGGTAAGAATATTTGTGTTTTGTTTCCTGAAGATATCCTCCAATGTACTTTGCTGCAGCAGAGAAAAAATATTTTCAATGTGAAAAATCACACGGATGCACTGGAGGCTTACCAGCTCAATGTGGTAGAAAAGAACTTCAAGATTAAATAATTTAAGATGGGATATTCTGGAAGTGAAAGAATCACAGAAAGTATGTGATCTATAATTTCAGCACAAACTTAAATTTCTGAATGGTCACTAACATAAACTACACATATGCATTAGAGATATCCATTTACAAGAACATAGAGACCAAAAGTATCTATTCTCATAAAATAAACCTCTTCCAAGTGAGTTCCATTTACTTGTTTTCTTATTAATTGATGACATTCCTCAACCATATGCAACTTGGACAGCAAAAAGCTGAAGCTTAATGACTTGGAGATTCAGAGGAAAGAAACCGATCTATGGAGCTGCTGTAAATTAGTAGAAATCCCTAGAAACACGGGAATGCCAGGAAGATTTTGCCTCTAATTTTGAGTACAGTCCTCTCTCTATATCTGTGGGGGATTGTTTCCAGGACCCCTGTGGAATACCAAAACCCATGGATGCTTAAGTCCCTAATATAAAATGGTGCAATATTTACATATAACCTCTACACATTCTCTTGCAGAGTTTAAATAATCTCTAGTTCTCTCATAATATCTAATAAGATATAAATGCTATGTAAATAGTTGATCCGCTGTGTTGTTTAGGGAGTACGGACAAAAATGTCAGTATATATTCAATACAAACGCATTTTTCGGATGTTTTTGATATGTGGTTGGGTGAATTCATGATGCAAAACCCATAGATAAGGAGGGTCAACTGGTAATCTCTGTCTCTTTTACGTTGAGAGACAAATTAAGCAGAGACAGTGGATGATACTGGAGGACAATTATCCAGGTGGCCTTGGACTAACCCAGTTCTCACTCCATTTTTTACTTGTAGCTCTGAAGAATAAATGTAAAATATGTTGGGAATGTGATATCCTAAAATAGGGAGGGACTGGCTGGAAAGCCTGGACTCTGTTTCATCCTGCCCACCCTCCCTCTCCCCAATACAGGATGTCCTTCCCCATTTTATCTTAAAAATTCTGAAAACCCAGGGATATAAAACCCAGCTCAGTCTGCTTACCAGGGTAATTCAACTGCAGTGCAAGCAGGAGACATGCAGATGAGATTCCATCCATTCCTGGCAGCTTTTCTGAGCCTTGGGGGACTGGTTCACATGAATCTTAGACTTTTGTTTTTACTTCCCATCTATTTGCATGCAATAAACACATTTCATATTACTTATGGATGCATGGGTGTTCTGTCTTACTGGACTCAGACAAGTCGGTGAACAGTCCAAGTGAACCTGTTTCTCAAAGATCTCTAAGAGTCCAGCCTAAAAAGAGCCAGCATCTTCAAGACACAAAAATTGAGCACTTTAGCTGATGCCTAATGCTTGGAAAATAAAGCTAGTGTTTTAAGTTCAAACAAGGTTACTATTTACCAAACATAAGATAATAATTCTAATAATCCATATGTGCTACAGTATATTATTTATAATTTTTCATGAATGTAAAGAAACAGGAAAGTAATAACTTACAATAAGCAAAAAAGATGCTGAATAAAAACATTCAAGGTAATGTCAAATTTCAGATTTAGCAAAATGGATTTCACAGAAACTTATTAAGCAATATTCAAAGAATGAGTGAATCCAAAGTTTAAAGTTTAAAGCAAAATGGCAGTAATGAGTGAATGGAGAATGGCATTCTGATAGGACAAGGAAAGGATAAAAGATGGAATTTTAGAGCTAAAATGTCCAATAAATTAAAAGAAAGACTCAATGTGTGACTGAAGGTAACAGAAAAAATAACCAGTGACCATGAAAATAGATCAACCTACATAACAGAAAGACATACCTTGCAAAGAAGTTCATGTCTATAGTTGAAGTGCCAGAAAGAGAAACACAAAGAGAAACAAAATATTTGAAGAAATAACAACTGAAAATTTGTCAAATTTTGTAGAAAATATTGACTTAGAGATCCAAGAAGCTTCAAACTAAACACAACAAAAATGCTAACCACATCATAGACAAAATGCTAAAAGCCAAGGGGAAAGAAAGTCTTAAAATGAACCAGTGAGAAAGGAAACATTACATACAGGGAAGACTGTTATGATTAATTGCCCATTGTTCATCAGAAACAAAGAAGTCCAGAAATATTGAAGTGTCTTATAAAAATAATTAATTTTATAACCATTTTATTGTAAGATATATTCCACTGTAGAACCATTTGGATACAATATTCTCTTAAAGTAATGTCAAAACAACTGTGTATTCTTCCATGAAAACATGATTTTTCCCCTTACTCAAGTCTTATAAAAGTAATTTCTAGGAATATTAAAAATTAAATGTGAAAGCAAAGAAATACGATTTTTAAATGGTAATATATAAGAATATCTTCATGGTATATTTAGAGAAATATTTTTAAATAAACAAAAATATAACCTAAAAGTTATAAATTGACTACATTGAAATTAATAATTTGACTTCATTAAAAGACACTGGAAAATGAAGAAAAATACAAATCATCAAGTGGGAGAAAATATATTCAATACATAGAACCACCAAGGCCTAATGTTAAGAAGACACAAAGGAAATAAAGTCAATAAGAAAAAGACATCAAATAACCCAATTAAAAAAAATGACCAAAGAATGGTTTATAGTTCACAATTCATAAATATTAACTCCAAATGGTTAATAAACATAAAAAATCTTATCGCTTATTGATTATCAAAAAATTACAAATTAAAACTACAGTGCTACCCAACCATGTACTTACTGTACTGGCTAAAACTAAATAGATGTAGACCTCATTAAGGTCTCTCATACTCTGGTGGTTGGAGAGTGTGGTAAAACCTCACTAGAAAAAAATGTAAATATTTGTGTAAATCTTAAGGTAGACATAGCCTATGACACAGCACACCTAAATATTTATCTTAGAAAACCCCATTGGATAAATATAGAAAAATATTCATTACAAATTTTTGACTAATTTTCTCAGGTAGGAAACAACCAAAACTTATTGTGTTTATTAAATGGTGGATAATAAATTGCCATAAATTGTGTAATGTAATATTACACAGCAACAATGATAATGAATGAGTGACACCAGTAAGATTTGGGATGAATACATTTTTTAAAAAAACATTAATATTGAAGAAAATAGCAAGATTAAACTCAATTTAGTTTGATTCATCTATATGAATTAATAAAAGAGATACATTAATTTTCTGTTCCCGCTGTAGTAAATTGCCATAAATTTACTGGTTAAAAAAATTCACAAAATCTGTAGGTTAGGCTTTGGCACTGGTTTCACTGAACTAAAATTAAGATATTGGTAAGACTCTCTTATAATCTGGTGGCCCTAGGAATAAAATCTCTTTTCTTGACTTTTTCAAGTATAAGATGCTGCAGACATTCCTGGGCTGCTGTTCCCTTTTTTCAATTTTCAAGGTAAAAATTTGTTTTTCTCTGTGCCATTTTACTATATTCACATCCCCTTAATTTTAAAGAACCGTGTGATTAAACTTGGTACAGCTAGATAATCCAGAATAATCTTTCCATTTTCAGATCATTAACTAAATGACATTTGAAAAGTCTTCTTGCCATATAAGATCACATATTTTCAGATTCCAGGGATTAGGGCATGGGCATCTTTGGGAGACCATTATTTTGGCTACCACAAGAGGCAAGAGCAAATTATATTGTCCAGGAAAAAAAAATAGCTATGAAAACAATAAAGATATCGAAATAACTATCACAAAATTCTAGTAGGAAAGGTCTGCGTAGAAAATGGTATCCCTTAGGTCACAGAGAGCAATGCACTATTTCTTGATTTAGGAGGTCATTTCATTGCCATTTTTTAAACCCCATATTGCATTTCACATTTATGTTTTATAAAATTTCATATTAAAACTAATTAATAAAAGACTTAATAGGATTTCAAATTGAGTGAAGAATCATTCTTTTGTAATCACTTCTGCTATTTTGGCTAGATGGTGATGGGTTGCACTGTTTTTGGCAGTGTATAAAGAAGGAAAGACTGAATAGATTAGTGGGATATTGCAGAACAGTATGAACAAAAGATTTTTTTAAGCTCATAACATTTGGAATTTTGTTATTTTTTCCCTTTCTTTTTGACAGATTTTACACATCTCTCTAGTGATTCATATAATGATTGATTATATAATTTTTTTGAGAAGCTTGAAATGATATCACTTAAACTATGTTTAAGAGGACAATGTTGTGTAAGAGTCATTATGTCTGAATTTGTTAAACTTTTTTTCACATACACTTCCTATTAGTTAGGTACAACTTCTGTTTGTTGTCTTAATTATGATAGATGATTCTCACTATACATAAATAACACCTTTTCATAAATAACACCTTCTTAAATATTTAACTATGATGGCTAAATAATGCAAAAATCTTAGATGCAAAATAAAATGTGATGCAATTTAAAATATCTCAAAACATTTGGGTTGGTTCTAACTCTTTGCTGTTGTGAATGGTGCCGCAATAAACATACGTGTGCATGTGTCTTTATAGCAGCATTATTTATAATTATTTGTAATGGGATGGCTGGGTCAAATGGTATTCTAGTTCTAGATCCTTGAGGAATCACCACACTGTCTTCCACAGTGGTTGAACTAGTTTACAGTCCCACCAACAGTGTAAAAGTGTTCCTATTTCTCCACATCCTCTCCAGC
>NW_012115355.1:3439537-3460227 GCF_000951035.1 Colobus angolensis palliatus | reverse complement strand
CTTACCTAACCAGTTTCTTTCTGTAGTTCAAAACTCCAAAACAACACACATTATTGACAGTAAATTTTAAATATTATAAATTTTAAATTTTAATATAAAATAAATTTTTAAATACTTTAAGCTAGTTATTTACATATTTTTAAAAGTTATTATTTTGTTCTATTAATATAATCTTTCTGCATTTTGTTAATTCAATTTAGTTAATCTTACCTAACCAGTTTCTTTCTGTAGTTCAAAACTTGATAAGCCCGAAGTGTTAAAATTTCTGGCATCTCTTAAATATACACCATTCCTACAAAAAAGGAAAAATACTATTTTAGATTAAGAGACAGATGAAAAGTAGTAGATAAAATGATATTGATTACAGAGGGAGGATAACTGATGATCCTAATATTAATCAAGTTTTTTGTTTTTTGTTTTTTTGAGACAGAGTCGCCCTCTCTTGCCCCCGCTGGAGTGCAGTAGTGCTATCTTCGCCTTTTGGGTTAAAGCGATTCTCCTGCCTCAGCCTCCCGAGTATCTGGGACTACAGGTCCACAACACCGTGCCCACAGCTAATATTTTTGGTATTTTTCGTAAAGGCAGGGTTTCACCATTTTGACAGGCTGATTTTGAACTCCTGACCTCAAGTGATCTACCCTCCTTGGCCTCCCAAAGTGCCAGAATTACAACTGTGAGCCTGTAGCCAAGTTTTATAGACATTAGCAAATAAGTTATTTAAATTTGCTCTTCCATAATGCCTAAACTGTAAAATCTTACAATTTATTATTATGTGCCAAGATTTGTTTTGAAATCAAGTGAGGAAAAAAGTCTAATGGAACAAGTTGATTATCTAAAAGGATCAAATAACCCAATCATGACTTGTAGTTATTAGTGGATTGTAAATGAGAAAAATTTTAAAGAAAAGTGCATGGACATATCTTTCCTTCAAAAAATAAATTTGATATGTATACTTATTTAATAGTAAAGTATTCTCAAAATTTATACAATTGTTCATTTGATAATAATACATTATGTGACAAAATCAGCTTGGATTTATTAAATCAATGTTAATATGAATCTAAAATCAGCTTTGCATTTTCTTTATAAACTGTAATTATTTTGGGTAATTGTTATGCCTTTTATTGTTTAGTAGGCTCAAGAAGAACCACACTAGCAATGATGTTTCACTATAAGCACCCCTTTCACTATTATAGATCAAGTGTCTCAACTAGTATCTTGAAAATGTTTGCTCAAGGAAAGGAAAAGAAGAAGGAGAAAGAAAAGAGAAGGAAAATGAGGACATGGAGGAAAACGAGAAAGAGAAGCAGAAATACTTCTCTCTCTGGGTGTAAAGAGTGTGAAAAATAATAAGAAAAGATTATTATGAATGTAAGAAAAGGAAATGGTAGCACAAATTTGATATAGTACATCTGTTTTTGCTCCTGAACTAATTTTAAGCAAGGTATCACAAAATCAGATGCCTGCCTGTAGGTTACATGAATATATGGACAGTCTGGGTATCATAAAATAATAAGAATTGGTGTCACAAATAGGAAATGGCTTGCTCTGTCTTAGGGCTAAATCCATTCAATTTATGTTTGTTTTTAAACACTGCCTTAATGAAATGACTCCAGATTACATTTTCCCTCCAAGGCAAACACTTTATCATCCTTTTGAGAAGAAAAGAACTTTCTATATTATTATCCATGTTGTGTTTCAAAGATATTTTGTCATCAATATTTGTGGACAGGACAATTATATTGCTCTAAGGTTTTTCATGAAGTGGTAAAATATTAATTATACATAGACTAGTCTAAAGTGGTAGACCTAAAAGCTAATAGAAGAATTATATTGAAATAAAAGAACAGATGGTATAACTAGGGAAAAATTAACAAAATTAGGGGACAGGGAGAAGGAAAACTTATTCACACTTTAGGCTTCTAGTCCATAATATCAAGAAAACTGAAACCATTTCTCTTTTTGAAAGAGAAAGAATATCTCTTGGATCTGATTTGAAATGTTCTAAAAAGGGGAGTTGTTACGTTTCTTTCCAAAGCTCTAGTAATATCAGAGAGTTAAATTTAAGAAAGTTAAACCTTAACTCTGCACATTTTTTTGATTTACACTCATAAAATCACAAAAATTTTTATTTCAGAAAATGTACGTTGCTACAGATAATATTTAAAGCTTTATTTGCTACTTGTGGAATTGAAGTAGATACAAATAAATTTAGATATTTACATGTCACTCAACATTAACAAACTTCTCCGGGTAAGCTTCCAGACAAAATTAAATTTTATGCAATTCCCTTGTTAATATGATTTATTGAAAAATTTATCAGAGAACACCTTTGGAAAAAGTTACAGCAAAGCCTTATTGTATCAGCCAATTGGAAGTAGAAAGCAGTAACTATTTATAAACATACTAATGCAACTTCCTAAGATGGATACCAAATAAAAACAAGTGATTTCTTCAATGTGCCAGTGGAATTGTTGCCATAAAAGTTAATATACATATTGTCTGTCACAGGCACAACAGCTTAAAGGTAAGATACAAACACACATACAATCCGACATCCTATCCACTTGCCAAAGACATTGTCACAAGGTGTATGATAGTTGTAATGAGCACAAAGTACATACAATATGGCCTGGCCATCCCTCAGCTTCATGTTGCTAATCATACCAGTGAATCAATATTAATTTAGTTGCATGCTTGTATCCATGTAAATATAAGTACTTGTTTAAACATAATCTAATGATACGAGGACACTAAACATTCTAGCTGAATTCCATAAAAATATAATGTACCACAGTTTAACTGTGATGGAGTAATCAGTATTGAGGCAATTTCTGTTGCAAAAATTATAAAACTTAAAGTACTATATGAGGCAAATGATTTCAGACATTGAACAATAGACTATGTAGGACAATAATTATTGAAAGGGAAACATGAGCTGAATTAAAAGGAATGCTAACTAAAGGCTTAGGCTGATAGAATGTGATATCAGATTATAAGCAATTTATGAAGCAAAATCTGACAGATCTAAAGCAAGAAATAAAGTTGGAAAGTTATCAATCCTTTATCAAAAATCATTTCTAAAAATCTCTACAAAATTAAGTAGCATATAAAAAGCTGAACAACACTAACTTGATGCAAATACATTTGCAGAACAATATTCAAAATTGAAGAATCCATTTTCTTTAAATGTTCATGGAATATTCACTATAATAGGCTACATGTTAATCATCAAATAAATTTTTTAAATTTTCCAGATTTACATTTACACACTACAGTTGCTAGAAAAAATATGTCAGAAACTCGTACATATCTGACAAGTTTACAAATATTGGGAAATTATGTAACATATTTCTTAACAAATCGTGGATCACAGAAGAAATCAGATAATAAAACAAATTAGTTTTCAATGTATAATAATAAAAATACCACAAATTAAATTTGTGAGATGGAATTGATGTTTAGATTGGTATTAACAACTCTAAATGCTTATTTTAGTATAGAAAAGAGGCTTAAATCAATTATCTCTGTTTACACATCAAGGAGTTAAAAAAGAATGAGCAAATTATTAACAAAATAAATAAAAGGAAAGAAAGAAGAGCAAAGAGCACTTAAATGGATAATAAACAAGCCATAGAGAAAAATCACAGACACCAATATTGTTACTTTTCTGAAGCTAATAAACTTAATGAAATACTAGCAAGAATGATTAGAAAAAAAGGACCCCCATCAATATCAGAAAGGTAAAATATAAATTTATGTCTAAAAGTATATCTATGTTTATGTGTAATACATATCTGAAGTATAATAAATACACAGAAAACTAAATAAAGCAAAATATCATATAAAATTATCTTTAGACATAAAAAAGATAAACTTAAAATTTAGTTGGAAATATATGAAAGAAAATATTCAAGCGACAGAAAACTTTCCATTGTTGATGTATCTTCAATTTTTAAATATGTATCAATAAACAGGTTTATAATTTTAGAGTCTTACTTAACTGAAGCATGCTATTTTAAATTTAAAGGTAAAAAAGAAAGAAAGAAACTAGGCAAAACCTACAGAAAAATCACAATTCAAAGAAGAGAGAGGCAGGTTCATATCAAGTTTTTCAGGTAATTAGCACCACTACAATAAAGAAATAAAATACTGATTGGAAGAAAAATATATATAATAGAATAACAGAAGGACAAAAAGCTCTTGTGCTTTACTGTAAAACTGTGAAGCCTTGCAGACTCACTCATGTAGGTGTCTATACAATTATTGATGATGATCATTCAATTCCTCAACTATTTCATAACCATTTTCACGAGTCTTGAATGCACCAAAGCAATTGAAGGGTGATAGGGATGGGGAGATGGGAAGGGGTTGGTCAATGAGCACAATGGTACGGTTAAACAGGAAGAATAATTTCTAGTGTTCTATTACAGAGTTGGGTGATGATAGCAAATAACAATGTAGCATATATTGCAATGGAGAACAGAAAATTTTGAATGTTACCTCCAAAAGAAACAATAGATATTTAAAGTAATAAAAATAATTATTATCTTAATTTGATCATACAATGTATACATGAATTGAAATGTCTCACTGTCCCTCATAAATTTGTACAATTATTATGTTTGTTAGAAATAAAACATTAATTTTAAATATTAAATAATTTTTAAATTAAAAAATCCCATTTTTATTCTATAATATTTGATACAGTAATAAAAGACAGCGAACATCTCATTTAATCAGCATGTGCCATATGGACACAATACATGTAGGTTTTATTAAAGATAAAAAGGTTTTGCTTTGTATTTGGGAAAAATAAAGAAAACATGAGGAATGTCAATTATAAGAAAACCAGTTTATGTAAAAGGAAAAATATAAGACAATTACATAATATTTTTAAAGATTTTAAATCAAAATTTATCTTAAAACCATGCAGATTCTAGATATTCCTCCTTTGAAGTCAAGTAATTCTTTATTTTCTAAGCAATTTTTAGTTTATATTATATTTTACTTGTCACTGACTGAAATAATTCTAGCCAATGTCAGCTCTCATAGTGATGCAAAGTGCAAGAATTATCCCTCTCTAAGTAAATTATCTTGCCAGTATTTCTACCCGATTCCAATTCTCTCTGAATGTAAATTTTCAGTGCAAAGAAAAACAAGTTATGGCCTAATTTTAAAAGGAGAAAAATCTTAAATCTCATTTCACATTACACAGACATACAAAAATAATAGTAGTGTTAAATCAAAGAGGAACATAGCATGTGTTTATTTGCTATTAAGTCTCCAAATTTTTGGCATTTATTTTTTAAATAATTAATATTTACATTACACTCTCAAGGTATAGTCAGTTGTAAAGTAGCAAAGTTAAATTTGATTCCAATTTACCTTTCAATTCTGTATTATTTTGCTGATTTATGATACCTCCATAAACCTTAAACAAAACATAAACTGCTAATATCGTAAAAAATGTGAACTGATAAGTAAATTCATTTGCAACTCAATATAGAAAACTGCCTTATTGATCCAATGTTTCTGACTTCCTCCCGAGAGTCAGCTAGTATTCATTCTCCTTTTTTTTAGATTCTCCAAAATATAAATAAAATTAGAATACATTGGTGAAATGGATTTTAAACAGGGTCAGAATAAAAAAGATAAACAGTAACAATAAAAACTTAAATAGACTGTATTAGTCAATTCTCACACTGCTATAAAGATACTACCTGATATTGTACAATTTATAAAGGAAAGAGGTTTGATTGACTCACAGTTCTGCATGGATGGGGAGACCTCAGGATACTTACAATCATGGAAGAAGGCAAATGAGAGGCAAGTACCTTTTTCAAAAGGTGGCAGGAAAGAGAGAAAGTGCAGAACAAATTGCCACTACTAAAATTATCAGGTCTTGGGAGAAGTCATTCACTATCAAGAAATCTGCCCACAATGATTCAATCACCTCCCACCAGCTCCCTCCCTTGATGCATGGTGATTAAAATTCAAGATAAAATTTGGGTGGAGACACGGAGTCAAACCATATTATTCCATCCCTGGCCCTTTTCAAATTTTCATTCCTTTTTCACATTTCCAAACCAATGATGCCTTCCCAACAGTCCTGCAAAGTCTTAACTCATTTCAGCATTAACCCCAAAGTCCAAGTCCAAAGTCTCATCTAAGAAAAGGCAAGTTCCTTCTGCCTAGGAGTCTGTAAAATCAAAAGCAAATTAGTTACTTCCGAGATACCATGGGGGTACATGTACTGGGTAAATTCCAAATGGGAGAAATTGGCCAAAACAAAGGGGCCACAGGCCCCATGCAATTCTAAAACACGGCAGGGCAGTCATTATATCTTAAAGCTCCAAAATGATCTCCTTTGACTCTCTGTCTTACATCCAGGATATGCTGATGCAAGTGGTGAGTTCTCATGGTCTTGGGCTGCTCCACGCCTATGGCTTTGCATGGTACAAACCCTTAGGATGCTTTCCTGGACTAGCATTGAGTATCTGTAAATTTTCCAGGCACACGGTGCAGTCCGTGGATCTACCATTCTGGGGTCTAGAGGACAGTGACCCTCTTCTCACAACTCCACTAGGCAGTGCCCCAGTGGGGACTCTGTGTGTGGGCTCCAATCCCACATTTCGCCTCTGCACTGCCCTGGTAGAAGTGATCCATGAGGGCTCTGCCCCTGCAGCAGACTGGTAGAGGTTCCCAAATCTGAACTTTTGCCCTCTGTGCACCTGCAGGCCCAACACCACATTGTAGCTGTCAAGGCTTGGGGCTTGCACCCTCTAAAGCCATGCCCAAAGTTGTACCTTGGCCCCCTTTAATCGTGGCTGAAGGTGGAGTGGCTAGGACACAGGAGACCATGTCCCAAGGCTGCACAGTGCAGCAGGGTCCTGGGCCTGGCTCACAAAACTATTTTTCTCTCCTGGGCTGCTGGGCTTCTGATGGGAGGGGCTACTGTGAAGATCTCTGAAGTGCCCTGAAGACATTTTCTTTATTGTATTGGCAATTAACTTTCGTCTCATCATTACTTACATGAATTTCTGCAGCTGTCTTGCATTTCTTCACAGAAAATGGATTTTTTCTTTTCTATCACATGGTCAGGCTACAAATTTTCCAAACCCCTATGCTCTCTCTTCCTTTAAAACATAAATTCCAATTTCAAACCACATCTTTTTGTGAACACATATGACTGAACACTTTCAGAATCAGCCAGGTCACATCTTGAGTGCAACCTCTACCTCCCAGGTTCAAGTAATTCTCCTGCCTCAGTCTCCCAAGTAGCTAGGATTACAGCTGACCGCCACCACGTACAGCTAATATTTTTTTATTTGTAGTTTTAGTAGAGACAGGGTTTCATTATGTTGGCCAGGCTGGTCTCGAACTCTTGACATCATGATACGCCCACCTTGGCCTCCCAAAGCACTGGGATTACAGGTGTAAGTTATTCTGTTTTTAATACAAAAATGCATTTTGGCTTTATTAAATTACATATTTTGATTTAACTTATTTCTCTACATTCTTGCATAGAAAAAAATAGAGACTCTGATGCAATAAAACTTCTTGAACTTTCTTTCAATTCAAAATTGTGACCATAGGGAAAGACCCTATACCATAAAGATCTCGGAAGTCTTTAGGATTCACCCTTTGGGTAATAAAGATGATTTTATTTTTATATTAAATTTAACTGTATATCTATTAATAGAAACATCATATTAGATGTTCGCATATGAGATTTGAGCACATCTACTTAGATGTGTTCTAGTGTGTGTTCTTTACACGTTCTATTAAAAATATTAAGTGAATAGCCCATGGCTGTACATAGGAACTTTAGTTCATAGCTCCAATATACCTGACTTTAAGTATCTTCTGTAAGCTTATACAGTATGTGTATTTTGGGAGTATAAAGAGCAAGCATCAAAGATGCTTACACATCATAAGAGTGTGCTTCATAGAAGATCTAATTGTTTCCTGATTGATATTTATGGCCAGTAGCAGAAAATCAGTTATTTAAATGTATTGTAAAATTATCAGGGCTTTGCAGAATAATTTCATAATTGCCACAGTAGACGTAGTCATAAAATTTTTAGATCTGTCAAATTTTAATGTTTCCCCAAATAGAGTGGTTAGTATGGATAGTGTAGAGCATGAAAAAATCAATGGTTTTAAAACTATTTAAGACAAACAGGGAGAAAGGATTCATACAGAATCATAACATTTACTAAATATATATCTATCAGCTTAAGAAGGAGTTGTATAATTTTTTTTCAAGATAGTTTAACATATAATTTTTGTGTGTTTTATGGGACTGATTAAAAATTATAAATATAGCAGAAGAGGAAAATGGATCTTAATGTATCAATCCAATTTGTAGCTTAAGACATTTATAGATGTCACAAGACATAGTCATCAGAAAATTTCTTGCCTTGGACTTTATTATCTGGTCACTGTGATCAAATCGTGAAGCAACAATTTTCAAGAAGTCATACTCTTCGTAACATTGATTAATTCCATGAGAAATCTATTTAACGATATGCAGATAAGATTTAGAAAATGTTCATGGCCATAAACTGAATTTCGTATTAGCTATATATCATGTCAATATGCAGGTAATAGCAGCGGTTTTTTTCCTACCATAGAGTTAACAGTGGAAACAATTTCTATGTGTCACTATAAGATGCATAGTCTCTAAAGTCAGCTTTACTTATACTACAATCCTGCCTCTGCTATATACTATCAGTCTGATAGTTAACAAATTTATTTTCCAAAGCTGTTTTCTTTAATCCAAATAAGGAGTCAATAACACTTGGACTCGGGAAGGGGAACATCACACACTGGGGCCTATCATGGGGAGGAGGGGAAGGGGGAGGGATTGCATTGGGGAGTTATACCTGATATAAATGATGAATTGATGGGTGCTGACGAGTTGATGGGTGCAGCACACCAACATGGCACAAGTATACATATGTAACAAACCTGCACGTTATGCACATGTACCCTAGAACTTAAAGTATAAAAAATAATAATAATAATAATAATAATATTAAAATAGTATGTGTTTTCAAGATTAAATGAGATATTCTCTACAAAATTTATATCCTGGAGTTAGTTTTATAAGGACCTTTTTATTGATGTAACATAACTTTTCAACATCTTTGTGAAGAAGCAAAAGAAGAAGAGGAGGAGGAATTGCAATGGAAAAGGAAGAGAGAAGAGAAAGGATAAGGAGAAAGAGGTGGAGGAGAATAATATTTCTTCTAATGGAATTTGAGATATCAAAAATATAAAAGATAAACTAAAACTTGAGAAAGTACTTTACACAAGACATATATGTGCTTGTATTTTTATGCCGTTTTTTTCCTAAAATAAAATATGTTTTAACTGTCTGAGTATCACATAACATATGCTAATTTTATAATCATTTAACTAACAAAATGAATACATAACAAAATTAAAATATCCCAAACCACAAACAAAATATACAGTAAAAGTTATCAAAAAAATTTCCAGAATGTGAAATTGTAGGTTTTACCACTCAGTGTGTACTATTTATTTACTTTAAATCTTCTAAATTTCTTCCCATGTCATGAGCCTAAGTCTCATCAGAGCTAGTATAACTCTAGTCAGAGCTAATATAAGGCAAACTTTAAATAATAGGGCCTGTTTATTCAGAAAAATAGTGATATGTAGCAATCAACTAATAAAGAAACATGAAATATGAAGCTAGCATATTCTCAGAAAACCTAGTTTTATAAATGTATACATATCTATGTGCACAGAGTGTATGTTTATATACAGTCATGCACCATATAATAGCATTTTGGTCAATGATGGATTGCATATACAATAGTATTCCCATAAGATTATAATACTGTATTTGTATTGAAACTTTTCTATGCTTAGATACCCAAATACTTACCAAAGTGTTATAACAGGCTACAGTATTTAACGCAGGGACATGCTGCATAAATTTGTAGCTGAAAAGAAGTAGACTATAAAATGTAACCTAGGTGTGTAGTAAGTGATACCATCTAGGTTTGTAAGTGCACTCTATGATGTTCACACAATGATAAAATTGCCTAATGACACATTTTTTAGAGTATATCTCCCTCATTGAGTAAAGCATGACTGTATACATGAGCATGTGTGTATGTGTGTGTAGATCCTTGTGAGACAATGCAATGATATGAGCTATTTGCATAAGTAAGATTATTTCAAGTTATATTGAAATTCAATTTATTTTGAAATCAGGCTTACTAAATTTTCTTACTACAAATACGTACATATGTTCATTATCAAAGTATAACGATTAAATTAAAACTATAATAAATCCATAAATCTATATGATAGATCTACATATTATCTATCTATCTATCTATCATCTATGAGCTGTTCAAACATTTTTAGCAAATAATTATTTCTCAAAACAGAATTTATTCAGAAATCTACAACATAAAACAGATAATATTTGAAAGGTGCCATTTGAAATGGGAGTCTTCTGAGGTTACATGCATTAGTCCCCAGTGGCAAATTGTTTGGTCTCTGAAACTAAAAAGATTGATATATGATAGCTTTCAAAGGTAATACGAAGTTCCCTAGTCATAAGAATTAAATTTAGTGCTAAATAACAAATGGATTTATAAATGTAAAAATAAAATACATACTGTTTCTTTAAATTGTTGCATTGATTTGATAAATTTGGCACCACAGAATACTATACTTCGTTTTAAATTTTAAATCAGCTTATTGAATAATTTTGCAGTGTTAATTAATAACTGTCTTTAGATTAAATAAAAACCATTGGAGACAGATTTAGTTATTAGAAACTAAAGCCCAATTATCTATAAACTGACATGCCTGTTTTCTGAATCTTTCCTTCTATATATAAATTATCTTTCATTTGTCCTCTTTATTCAGGCTGTTTTTTTATAAAGAACACTTTAATTAAGTTGAAAATCACCATAAATTACACAAATGATTTTACCTTGGAAATAATATTGCCTATCACAGCAAAGTAAGCAACTTACAACATACGATCATCTAATTTTTACACTCTTTATTGAAATGTCTTGACTTATATAAAGAATACAAATCTGTAGCAGTGAGAAGGCAGTACTGTCACTAATACCTGGTTACTCCTTTGATTTTTTCACCTTAATACAACTACATGAGATTGACAAAAGCTGTTTTGGAAACATTGTTTTAATTACATACAGAAATTTAATACTCATAAAAGTTCCCTTGAAGTGTTATAACTTTATAAACAATTTTCATGAAATTTCTGACATGTTTTTACTGAGTTGTTATTTTCTTAACAAAAAATTTATGGTCAAAACCCACATGTCTAATCTGAGCAAAAAAGAAATTATATACAGTTGACAGCCTAACTCAATATAGAAAAATAAAAAAATAGAAAGTACTTAAATGATCACTAATCATATACTTATCTTTCTTTTAAATCTTGGATTTCAAAATCATATTAAATGTATATGTAATTGAACAATGTATAATATACAATATTATTGAAAAGTGTTTTTTAACTGAATCAAATATTAGATGTTTACAGGAATATTAATTATAATAAACATCCATTAAATATTATGTACTTAAATGAAAAACTCACATGTACATTTAGTGTAATACCTACCTGCATGCAGCTCACCACTCCTTTCATTATTTTATTGAATGAACAATCAACCTCTGCCAAAAGAGATGATTTTATTTGTGCAACGGACATAGCAGTTTAAAGACGACGTGATGCCTTAATTATAAACTTGTCTAGAATTACAGGCAGCTTTGCAGAAGGCTAGAGTCTATTTATAATATGTATAACAACAGGTCACTTGACATTTAATTTTGAATCTGATAACTTCTGGCCATTTGTTTCAGAATTCTCGCACAACCTAGTGTGCAGAAGAATGAATGCGAGGTATTTCAGTGATGGCAGTACATTTAAAACTATACTTAAAAAATATTTTTCAGTGATAAGCAGAGTTTTAAAAATACATAATTTTATTATGAGGGAGTGACACATTTTTTGAGAAGGCTAGTTTTTAAACTGGAAGGACTGAGCCTATTTATTAAACAAGCCTAGAAATATCTGCAGGAAATATCAATACAAACTGGTAAGTGTTTTGTAAAGTATACCTTAAAGTTATATTCTTACTTTGGATTTTTGATTTCAAGTAACAAACATGGAATAAGGTTAACTTAAGTAAAAAAATAAATGCTTGAAATAACAAACAGGTTTCCAAATCGAGGGAGTATTATGCAAAGAAAAGAACCTAGAAAAGGTAGGGAGGAGTTTCTAGGTATACTGAACATCATTTTCTGAATTCTCATGCAAGAAAGAATAAGCTAGAATTTTTGTTCTGTCTCCTTAAAAGTGGGATTCCCAGGAAATAAGCCTAATTAATGAGCTTTAATTATACATCACGTATTCAATAGGAGAGAGAAAGAAAATTTGATTGACAAAACCCATTGATTGTGGGAGGGGTAGATATTTTGAAAAAATGGAAAACCAACGCTGAATGGCAAAAGTTTTGTTGATGTATAATTCATTTGGAAATCTCAACTTCATTTGCATTTTTAGTAACACTACCAAAAAATTAATCAACTCATTATCTTCATTTTATTTTGAGGGAAGATGGAAAACAACTGCCATCCTCATATTTTAATCTTCAATTTACAAAAATCATCTTGCTCTTCCAAATGTTTGATACATTCTTGAAATTTCAAATATTTCCTCTGTAACAACCTGTGTACCTGATCAAGAACAGTGATATATTATATATTGACAATAATATTATTATCCATTTATTTAGTATATATATCAGGGCTATATTTCTATGGGAAGGGAATAGACACTTAAATACTGACTCTTATGTATCAGAAATGCTATTGTATTTAATAATTAAAAACATGCTTTGAGACACACATTAATATTATCAATTTATTAATAAGACAGAAAAAAATCAAAGAGATTAGTTTAATCACTCACAATAAGAAGGAAGAATGTGAATGAAATATAAAATTCTTTCCTATACACTCTTCTATTTTATTCTGTTAGATTGTTTAGAAAATAAAAATAGGAATATCATGCTGTCTTCAAAGAAATTATATTTTGGTCAGTGGTATAAATCATATAAATTAAAATGTATTAAGTGCAGAAAAATGTACAAAATTATAGGTACGCTTTCATTTTATTTATTTATTAGGAGACAGAGTCTTGCTCTGTTGCCCAGACTGGAGTACAGTGGTGCAGTCTCAGCTAACTGCAACCTCCCAATCCTGAGTTCAAGCGATGATCCTGCCTCAGCCTCCTGAGTATTTGGGATTATAAGCATGAGCCACCATGCCTGACTAATTTTTGTATTTTTGGTAGAGAAGGGGTTTCACCATGTTAGCTGGGCTGGTCTCAAACTCTTGGCCTCAAGTGATCTGCCCACCTTGGGCTTCCAAAGTGCTGGAGTTACAGGTGTGAGCCACTGCACCTGGCCTATAGCTACACTTTTAGAGAAAAAAAGAGATTATTTTTATATGAGATGATGAATCAAAGGATTTTTCATAAAAAGTTTAGAATCTGATAACAGCAATTATTTTAAAACATACATATAAGATGAAAAAATATTTTATGTGAAAGGAATATTGTGAGTTAAATCAGTAGGATGGGAAAAATTTAACCTGTGATTTTAACATAAGAATAATAAACAATTTGTAACTCTTTTATATAATCCTTCATACTCTGTATGAAATAGAGAAAACTTTTTCTATTAAAATGCTTTAAGAGGAAAAACATTAGAGCAACTATTTTCATGAATATGCTTAATAACATATTATTAAAAATTGTGGTAGAACGTTTCCATTCTATATTTCCAACAATACTAAAATAATAAATTTCAGTGAAAATAATTCCTACTTGAGTTCTACAAAGGAGAAACTTGAGTCTTATTACTATAATTTTAATCATTTTTGATATACAATTTTAACATTTGTTTAAATAAACTCTCTTCAATAGACACTGAATATTTTTAGCTCACTTTTTTCTCGTTTATAAAATTCCTTTGGGGCTGAGGAAAAAGGACTTTTCAAACTTTAGAGTATTTCATAAACAACAAAGGTAGCATTTTATCTGCTACCATTTTATACTTTACTGCTGCACAGAAGTGAGGAGGCCAAGTCATTTGAGGATCTAGGCATTAACTTTCTTACAAGAAGGTTACTTTCCAATATTGGACAAGTATAGAGATTTCCAAAGAGACATATTTCATTCAGGATGTACAATTAATGTCAAGGTCCCAGAAGGTCATTATCCTTTTCAAGTCAGTTGGAATGACATCTGCCTCAAGCAACCTAGAGGCACAGCTGATTGTTCTAGCTCTATAGTAAGAATATAAACTCTTTCTGTAACTTATGATTTATGTCAGTATAACCCTAATGGTAGAAGAGATGCATTTGGGAGCAAGAAGTGAGAAATATAAAGCAAGTTTATTTACTTAAAATATGACTGGATTACAAATGGAAATATATACAAATGACTATTAAAATAAGTGTGGTTTTAAATTGCAAAGCCTCATTGAAGAGTTGGATGACAGTAAAGGGAAAAAAATCAAGTCCATGTTCATGGCTGGGTTTCTAGATTTTATTTCTTACAATACTGCTTATTTTTGCTTAAAAAATGAATAAATCAAAACCATATATATATATATACACACACACACACATACAAAACCATATATGTGTGTGTGTGTGTGTGTATATATATGTATATAGCCCCATTAGAGAACTCATAATTCAACCTGATACTTGTTATTCTTTTTTTGTTGTTACTGTTATAAGCTGTGGTCCAAGCCTGGATAAAACTTTTACTTTCAATTCCCATTAGCATGACCATATGCTATATTTCTTTCCTGCTCAACAGGAAATAATATGCAATGTGGTGTTTTTGCTTAGAGGAGCTGTGGAAAATGCAACTAAAACAAAGAAGAGAGTGTAGATTCTTACAATAATCCAAATTTTGGCTCACATTATTTTCCAAGCTTTCCTCACATTAACGATTTAAAAGAAAATCTCATTAAACCTCTTGCAATTGGAAAATTCATAATCTATTCCACCTCAAAAGATCACAAGTTGAAAGAGAGCCAGATCACAGAATCAAAGCTCAGCCAGTAGTTATTCCATACTACAAAATATACAATTGTATCAAAATTGGAGCAGATTCCTGAGGCAGATATTATGATTACAATTTAGTCTGTTGCTGTATGTAAAATAAGATGTAAGACCAAGTTCAGGGCTTTGCTACCTACTGATAATTGCAGAGTGGCTGGTGGGTAGAGAACATGAGAAAGTTGTGTGGTTTTTAACTATCCTATCACCTTCCTTAAAAATAATCACTTTAGGCCAGTGGCTCACACCTGTAATCCCAACACTTTGGGAAGCCGAGGTGGGTGGATCACCTGAGGTCAGGAGTTGGAGACCAGCCTGACCAACATGGAGAAACGCAGCCTCTACTAAAAAAAAAAAAAAATTAACCAGGAATGGTGGTGCATGCCTGTAATCCCAAGTACTTGGGAGGCTGAGACAGGAGAATTGCTCAAACCTGGGAGGTGGAGGTTGTGGTGAGCCAAGATCATGCTATTGCACTCCAGCCTGAGCAATAAGAGCGAAACTCCATCTCAAAATAAATGAATAAATTAATTAATTAATAATAATCACTTCATTCAACTCAGATACATTAATAGATTTGCTTTATATTTTTAATGCCTTGCTTAGAAACATTATTCTCTTACATAAGCCCATTTAAAAGAGAATAAAGCTTTGATATTGATGATGAATTTAGAGCATGTACCATTGTTATTTACTCTACTGGTGAATCACAAGTTCCAGGATATTACAATTGACAGGTTAATTCCATTATTTTAATGATCTTCATAGTAAACACACAGACACACACACACACACAGACTTTTCTGTATTCTTGAATTTCAAGACAAGATACTTTTGCTGACCACATTTGGTGTGGTTTCCCTGTGTCCCCACCCAAATCTCATCTTGAAATCCCATGTATTGTGGGAGGGACCTGGTGGGAGGTAATTGAATAATGGGGGCAAGTCTTGCCTGTGTTGTACTTTGATAGTGAATAAGTCTCATGAGATCTGATGCTTTTAAAAAGAGGAGTTCCCCTGCACAAGCTTTCTCTCTTTGCTTGCTGCCATCCACGTGTGAAGTGACTTGTTCCTCCTTGCCTTCTGCTATAATTGTGAGGCTTCAACAGCAACGTGGAACTGTAAATCCAGTTAAATCTCTTTCTTATGTAAATTGCCCAGTCCTGGGCATGCCTTTATCAGCAGCGTGACTAATACAGTAAATTGGTCCCAAGAGTAGGGAAGATACCCAAAAATGTGGAAGTGACTTTGGAACTGGGTAACAGGCAGGGGTTGGAATAGTTTGGAGGGCTCAGAAGAAGACAGGAAAATGTGGAAAGTTTGGAACCTCCTAGAGACTTGCTGAATGGCTTTGCCCAAAATGCTGATAGTGATATGGACAATAAAGTCCAGGCCAAGGTGGTCTCAGATGAAAATGGGGAACTTGTTGGGAACTGGAGCAAAGGTGACTCTTGTTATGTTTTAGCAAAAAGACTGGTGGCATTTTACTCCTGCTCTAGAGATGTGTGGAACTTTGAACTCTAAAGAGATGATGTATTGTATCTGGTGGAAGAAATTTCTAAGCAGCAATGCATTCAAGATGTGATTTGGGTGTTGCTAAAGACATTCAGTTTTATAAAGGGAGCAGAGCATAAAAGTTCAGAAAAGCTGCAGCTTGACAATGTGATAGAAAATAAAATCCCATTTTCTGAGAAGAAATCTAAGCAGGCTGCAGAAATTTGCATAATTGACAAAGAACTGAATGTTAATACCCAAAACAATGGGGAAAATGTCTCCAGGGTATGTCAGAGATTTTCACTGCAGCTCCACCCATCACAGACCCAAGATTTAGGAGGAAAAAGTGGTTTTGTGTGATGGGCCCAGAGTCCCGGTGCTATATGCAGCCTAGGGACTTAGTGCCCTGGGTCCCACCTGCTCCAGCCATGGCTGAAAGGGGTCAATGTAGAACTCAGGCTGTGGCTTCAGAGGGTGCAAGCCCAAAGCCTTGGCAGTTTCCAAGTGGTGTTGAGCCTGTGAGTGCACAGAAGTCAAGAATTGAGGTTTGGGAACTTCTGCCTAGATTTCAGAGGACGTATGAAAACGCCTGGATGCGACCGCAAACGGAGTGGCAAGGCTCTCATGGAGGACCTCTGCTAGGGCAGTGCGGAAGGGAAATGTGGGGTCAGAGTCCCCCACACAGAGTCCCTACTGGGGCACCACCTAATGGAGCTGTGAGAAGAGGGCCACCGTCCTCCAGGCCTCAGAATGGTAGGTCCACGGACAGCTTGCACCGTGCACCCAGAAAAGCTGCAGATATTCAACGCTCAACGCTAGCGGGAAAAAGCCGCTGGGAGGGAGGCTGTACCCTGCAAAGTCACAGGAGTGGAGACCCCCCTCTTGCATCAGCATGACCTGGATGTGAGATATGGAGTACAAGGAGATCATTTTGGAAATTTAAGATTTGACTGCCCTTCTGGATTTTGGACTGGCATGGGGCCTGTAGCCCATTTGTTTTGGCTAATTTCTCCCATTTGGAATGGCTGTATTTACCCAACGCCTCTACCCCAACTGTATCTAGAAAGTAACTAACCTGTTTTTGATTTTACAGGTTCATAGGTGAAAGGGACTTGCCTTGTCTGGGATTAGACATTGTACTGTGGATTTTTTGAGTTAACGCTGAAATGAGTTAAGACTTTGAGGGACTGTTGTGAAGGCATGATTGGTTTTGAAATGTAAGTACATGTGATTTGGGAGGGGTTGGGGCAGAATGATATGGTTTGGCTGTGACTCCGCCCAAATCTCATCCTGAATCGCCATGTGTTGTGGGAGGGACCCAGTGGGAGGTGAGTGAATTAAGAGGGCAGGTCTTACCTGTGCTGTTCTCGTCATAGTGAATAATTCTCACAAGATCTGATGGTTTTAAAAAGAGGAGTTCCCCTGCACAAGCTCTCTCCCTCTTTGCCTGTTGTCATAAAGTATCTGAGTTTCTATGAACATCAATAGCAACTCATCAACCAATACTTAAGGGCCAAATATGAATCAAAATCTACTGGATATTTATATTACCATTACACTGAATAAAGTAATGAGTATTATTTGGTTATAACCAATGGTATAATTGTGCAAGGTCATGCAGACTGAGAAAGTGCCTTATCTCGAAAGCATTATTTTTAACTCTCAGGAAATTATATAGTTAATTAGAGAAACTTGAATATCTAACAAAATTAGGAGAAGGAGAGTTTTCTTGGGAGGGAAAGTAAAGTGAATATGCAAGAGAAGCAGGAATCTTGTAGACTATCTTGTGGTAGATACTACCATTATTTCTATTTTAGATACAAAGAAAGAAAAACATAAAGTAATGTATCTAAAGATGTGAAGCTAATCAGTACCAAATACTAGCAAGAATGATTAAAAAACCCTATCAATATCAGAAATGTAAAGTATTAATTTATGTCTAAAAGCATATCTTTGTTTATGTCTAATGCATATCCAAGGTATAAGAAATAGATAAAATTAAATAAAGCAAAATATTGCAATAAAATAATCTTTATAAATAAAAAAGATACACTTACAATTCAGTTGGAAATATAGTTTAAAAATTCAAGCTATGGAAAACTTTCCATTGTGGATTTATCTTCAAGTTTTAGATATGTATCAAGAAATAACTTTATAACTTTAGAGGCTTAACTGAAGCATCATATTTTAAATTTAAAGGTAAAATAGAAATTATGTGAATCCAGAGTTAGGTATTATGTTAATCGCACAATCTTACCAGAATTAAGAAACTTAGGAAATGAATGTTAAATTGAACTATGGCATATAGTCAAACTTTTAATTCATATTTCTCTCACAATTCTCATTAAGAATTAGAGCTGGTCTGGCTTTTTACAAATCGTCAACATTTCCAAGATGGTTTGTGTTGGAAGATGCAGTGTCCAAGATGCAGTGTTTCAAGGCAGAGAGGTTCATAAGATTTTATTAGGTCCCATGGGAGAACATCAAGTTGTTCTATTCTGCCCCAAGAAACGAACAAATTCACTCAGTGAAAAATCCTCTGTGAGTGGATCTTTGAACAGCGATAAAGAGATGGTACAATAGTTGGCATTACAGAACTTTGATGATGTGGAAGAAACACATGGAAGTTATACTTTCTGGGTAAATCAACAAGGATAGACACAAATAAGCATATTTTTCCCTATGAGACTAATTTTCTAGAATTTAAATTCCACTTGTGAGAAAAAAGTGGCAAAATATATACTGTCTGCATTTATTCTTGACCAACAAAATCCTGAAAAGTATAATATTAAAAAATCGAAAAAGAAATGCTCATGAGATGTAAATATTAGGAAGTTTCCAACTCGGGAATTGAGGTATTACGGAAAGACTACATCAAAGCGGGGTGAATTAAACAGAAGAATTGAGGTATAATTAATTAGGTTAATGAGAAACCTTCAGTGGATTGGTTCTTATACTTCTGAGGGGAAATGATATAGATGGAGTTGGAAAGGCCATGAGAAGCTCAAAGGTTTCAGCTGTAGATTTCTTTCAGTCAAGCAAGCTGAAAGAAAATATTTACCAACTTTTGGCGAATGTCTTGAAAGCTACTGTTTTGCACATGTTGTCTGGTGTTTTAGTTTTGGCAGAATGATCACTATGGTTTGGGCTGGCATTGGAATTTGAGAGCAAGTTGTCTTAAAATATTTTCACTTACAAATTTCAACAACACTGAAAGATGCTACAAAATGTAGCTTGGCCCCAGATGCTTATCAAAAAGGCTTACTGAGTAACGTGGGAGCTTATATAAATTATTAATTTCAATTATTAATACGTATTAAGATCTAGTAAGAGTTTAATACAAGATGGTTACATCTTTCCAAATCAATCTAAGAACCTCTTAATCATCTTTGAGCAACATTTTTGGATAACATTTTTGTAATATTTTCCAAGAATGGCTAATAGCATGTTTGCTTCATTTTCATAGTCAAATACCTGTGATTCATGTAAAGAATTCTCATACATTTAGTCAGAGTTTTATCTTATTTTATTTGAAAATAAATAAACATGTATTATTTGTCCTGGAATTATGTTTAATCCTGGCTCCAGGAGTTATGTATTAAACCATTGGTATAATTGAATACTTCAACACTGGTCTTCCTCTTCCATATATCTTAGAGTTACTAGTTCCTTCTCATTTTGAAGGATTTTTTTTTTTTTTTTTTAATGGAGTCTTGCGCAGTTGCCAGGCTAGAGTGCAGTGGCATGATCTTTGGTTACTGCAAACTCTGACTCCTTGGTTGAACTGATTCTTCTACCTCAGCCTCCCAAGGAGCTGGAATTAGAGACACCTACCACCCCATATGGCTTTATTTTTTGTTTTTTTTTTTGAGACTTTACTATTTAATTGCTTCCTGTCCAATATTATCATAAAGGTTTGCATTTGTTCAATGCACTTACGTAACATATTGACTGCCATGCTTATAGAAACAACCAAAGTTAAACAGAAACACTGTGATCTCCTTTTCACTTAGTTTTGTTTTTTTTTTTTTT
>NW_012115355.1:3432584-3432930 GCF_000951035.1 Colobus angolensis palliatus | reverse complement strand
GAGGTGTGGGGTGTCAGACTGCCCCTAGTGGGGGATGTCTCCCAGTTAGGCTACTCAGGGGTCAGGGACCCACTTGAGCAGGCCGTCTGTCCATTCTCAGATTTCAACCTCCATGTTGGGAGATCCACTGCTCTCTTCAAAGTTGTCAGACAGAGTCATTCGGGTCTGCACAGGCCTCTGCTGCTTCCCTTGTTGTTTTGTAGCTGTGCCCTGTCCCCAGAGGTGGAGTCTACAGAGACAGGCATGTTTCCTTGTGCTTCTGTGAGCTCCACCCAGTTCCAGCTTCCCAGTGGCTTTGTTTACCTACTTAAGCCTCAGCAATGGCGGGCGCCCCTCCCCCAGCCTC
>NW_012115355.1:3389590-3431733 GCF_000951035.1 Colobus angolensis palliatus | reverse complement strand
CCTCCCAAAGTGCTGGGATTACAGGCATTAGTCATCACATCTGGCCACTTTTGACCAATTTTTAAAATTTTTATGTAACTTTATATCATCTAAATTTTTACTCAAATGCACTCAAGTGTGCATTTGCTAACATTTTATTTTTCATTTTTATGGACACATAGTAGGGATTTATATCTGTTGCATATGTGAGACATTTTGATATAAGTATATAGTGCCTCAAAATCACATCAGGACAAATGGAATATCCATCACCTCAAGCATTCATCCGTTTTTGTGTTACAAGCAGTCCAATTATACTCTTTTAGTTATTTAAAAATGTGCAGTGAATTATTGTTGACTATATTCACCGTGTTGTGCTGTCAAATTACTGTAATCAGAATAACTTCTCAACCTATCTCCACATTTTAAACTGACCTTGAAAAGTCAGTTCCATAGGAAGCAATATTTCAATTCAAATAATAATTTATAACTTTGTTACATATGTTATTAAAAATGACACAGTGAAGAATATGAAGAGATTACGTAAAATTTTCCCCTGGTTTAAAATAATACTCAAATTGTCTAAATATATCAGAGCTATTTCTAATGATGTCTTTAAGTTTGTATATCTTTACTCATAAATAATGTTTGAAAAATAAGACAATCTTCTATTTCTTTATACATATTTACATATGTAAGCCATTACCTATTAGCTGGTAATTTTTTAAAAACATAATCGGAATATATACCTTTTAACTTTATCGTCCAAGTAAAAATATAGGTTTTATATAACCAATGCCAAATTATATGTGCATTTGTCAAACTTTTGGAGGCTTTTACATGAGAGGGCTATTACAATCACTGGAAAAATTTTTAGACTATAAAAGCTCTCTAATTTCAAAGAATGTAAATCTACTAAGAGGCAGGCAAGAAAGCAAAAAGTTGAATCGAATTCATCAGAGGAACGTCTATATCAAAGTGATGGATAATTATTGAATTTTGAGAGTTTTTTTATTAGAAACATTACTTGAAACTGTCTATGGCTTAATTTTTTGTTATCTTATGTTTTTTTAAAAAGCATGTTTTATTTTTTAAACTTTAAACAATATAATTAAGTACAAATTTAAACGATATAATTAAGTACAAATTATAAAACCCTTCCATTGGCTAAAGTTATTATTTTAAATTATTATGGATACAAAATAGTGTCTGTATTAATGGGGTACATGTGATGTTTTGATGGTGATATACAATGTGTAATTATCAAAACAGAGTCACTGGGATATTAATCACATCAAATATTTATTATTTCTTTGTCTTAGGAACATTCCAAGTCTATTTTTTCAGTTATTTTAAAATATACAGCAAATGACTGTTATCTACAGTCACTCTGTTGTGCTACTGAATACTAGATGTTATTCATTCTGGTTGCATTTTTTGTACTCATTAACCATTGCCCCTCTAGCCCCTTGTTCTGCTACCCTTCTCAGCCTCTGAAAACCATCTTTCTACTTTCTATTTCCATGAGTTTATGTGTTTAGCTCCCATATGTTAGTGAGGAGATATAATAGTTGTCTTTCTGAGCCTAATTTATTTCATTTAACATAATGTTCTTCAGTTCCATCCATATTGTTGCAAATGACAGGATCTCATTAATTTCTATGGCGGAATAGTGCTCCATTATGTATATGTACCACATTCTCTTTATCCATTCATGTATGGATGGAAAATTAAGTCAATTTCATATCTTGGCTATTGTGAACATTGTTGCAATAAACAATTGCTTCAATATTATTGCTTTCATAAACATGAAAGTACAAATATCTCTTTGATACACTGATTTACTTTCTTTAGGATGTACACCCAGTAGTGGTATTGCAGGATCATATGGCAGTTCTATTTTTAGTTTTTTAAAAAAAACCTCCAAACTGTTCATAGTGGCTATACTACTTTACATTCCCACCAATGATGTATGAGATTTTTCTGTTCTCCAAATCCTTACCAGCATTCTTTATTGCCTATCTTTTGCATAAATGTCATTTTAACTGGGATGAGATGATACAACTTAAAATGACCATGAGAAAACCCTACATATTTTTAGAACTAAAATCAGTAAAATTGATCATAGCCCATGTTGCCATGGATGGAGAACAAATAAAGCTCTCACACATTTGGGTAAAAAATCAAATGTTATAACCACCTTGGAAAATAGTTTGGTAGCATCTTCATACATCGAACATAATATCTACCAGCTGTTTCATCCTTAGGTATTAATCCAAAATAAAGGATAATATAGGCCCACACAAAACTTTTACACTAATCCTCATAACTAATTTTTTCCTAGTAGCCTGATACTGGAAAAAAACTCAATGTCTACGAATAGGGGAATGGTGAAAAAAAAAAAAAAAAAAAAAGGACATATCCATACAATGGAAGAATATTCGTCAATAAGAGAAAAACTCTTCATACATGCAACAACATTGATAAATTTCAAGAATTATACTGAGCAAAAGGAGCCAAACTATTCTCTGACTCCAAAAAAGACCATATTAAATGGTTTCATGTATGTAAAATTCTAGAGAATACAAAATATTCCATACTGACAAAAATTAGGGCAATGTTTCTTTGGGGATAAAAAAAAAAAAGGCAGCATTAGGAGAGTGAGACTAAAAGGAACATGAGAAAACATTAGAATGTAATGGATTTGTTCACTGTGTTAATACAATGCATTTTTACATATAAGACTTACCAACTTGTACAATTTAAATATGCACAGTCAATTATTAAAAAAATAAATAAATAAATAGGAAAGAAGCCACAAAGTCACTTGACACTGAATAAATGTTCCAAAAAAGTTATTGGAGACTAGGGAAAGCCTTATATGTGCTGTAAAAGTTAAAGGACATGCCACTAGACTAGATGCATAATGTGTGAAGGAGGGGAGAGTATTCCAGGCAAAGGAAGCAAAGAAAGAATAAAGCATGAATGTCAAGCAGTGTTGAGAAGGAAGTGATAATATTGGGTTGAAAAACTACAACAGAGTGAAGAACAGCTGTGAACATAACATCGGTAGATAGATTTATCCTCTAAGGGATGGCAATATGGTAAAAGATTTCCAAAAAGGTTCACGTAATAAAATGAGTGTCAGTATTAGTGAAACAAAAGTTCTGGCAGAGAGTAGGTCTGGAGGGAGAAGACATTAAGACAAACAAGAATATGCAACATTAAATAAGATAAATATAAATATTTTATTGTTATACCACTTTACACCCTATTGACGTTAACAACTTTAAAAATATATGTAAAATATAAATCAAGAATATTCTATATGGTAAGATTATAGATTCAAATAGCAATTCAAAGACCCCAAATTCCAAAATGTATTCTAAGTAGTGTAATTTTTTTTGTAAGTATAAAATCTATTTGAATCATATCTAATCAACTTGCTCATTAGAAATAGCATCTAGTGTTTTCAGCTATTAAATGAGTCTATCATGTTTCATTATTATTATTAAAGTATTATTAGTATCTATTTGTTTCCTTCAATGTCATAACAGCCTATTCACTAGATAAAATCAGCTAATTTTTCCAACATTACACTTAAAACAAGTCTTTTTTTTTTTTTCTGAATTGTTTGATGGTGACTTTTGAAAAGAACTTTCATGATATAGACAAAAATAAACTACAAAATACACATTTATAAAACATAATTAAAACACAATGATACATGAATCTGGAATTAGGGAAAATAATCAGCATATAAATAGAATCTGAGAAGAAGTATCACCCTTGAAAATAATGATTGTGTCATTTGTGATATACATTATATTCATAATATTCATCATGTGGGTTTTTTTTTTTTTTTTTGCTTTTAAACAAACTGAGACAGTTTTGGGTTTTGTTGTTCCATTTTAATTATAATTGACACATATTTGTACATATTTATGACTTAAAGTATCATGTTTCAGTACATGTATACATCGTACAATGATTAAATCAGTGTGATTAGCTCATCGTTAACATTAAACATTTACCATTTCTTTGTGATGATAGGATTGGGGATTATCTCTTCTAGTTATCTTGAAACATACAAAGCATTATTGTCAGCTATTGTCACCTACTGTGTAATAAAACACCATAAATTATTCTTCCTGTCTAACTTTGTACCTAATATTCAGATGGGCAAGTAACTTTATGTCCAGTTCAACTTTGCCATATATGTAACCTCATCTGAATGAACAGTAAACAGTGATTAGCCTTGGTTTATTATGTTGACTAATAGAGACATCAATGGTCATAATAATCTTTATTCAAATGTGTTTCCATTTGTAAGAAAATTTTATTTATAATTTGAAAGTGCTTAGGTCTGCTTTTCTATATCGTTTTGATACAATTGTCCACAGTTGTATGTTTTTGCTGAAAATATTTTAGATTATTTAAAAGCATTAGTAAGGAAGGTTACAATTACAACATAATAATACATTACCTCGCATGTTTATGACAATCAAATAGAAAAGTTTGTTCCTCTTTTAATATAATTGTAAACACATGTGAATTGTTCTTATATTCTTTTATGTAGAATCCTCATTACAAGAGAACACATTTTAAGTCATATTTTTATCAAATATTTGATTTAATTAAAATTATAATGTCATTTCAAGCTTTATTCAAACCTAATTCTCAACCTCTAGCCTACTAGTCATGATAGTCTGAAATAATAATGACATAAAATACTCTGATCAGACAAATACATTATTCTCATCTTTCTTGGGGAATGAAAAAGAAAAAACACAGAAGAATCAGTAAAAAATGTAAAAACAGTTTTCTGGAGTTTATTGGTTATAGTTACTTGTCACAAGTATCTGTGTTCATCTGAGTCTGTAATTATATAGCTGACTCTCTGAAAAGGGAACACAGTGATGAAAAGACAAAACTTGAAATTACACAATTAATTACAAACTATTTCTCCTAAGGCTATTTATTACCCCTAGGAGAGCCTGAGCTTAAAGGTTACACTACTAATTATCTTTTGAAATGGTACTTTTATTAGCCATTAAATATCACTCAGTGTGTGATTATTTTTACCCTTGTCTTAGAAATTGTGAACCTGAGACACTAAAACGGGTTAACGACTCTAAATCAGACAATATATAAAAACCCCAACTAATTGGTTTTTGTAAATTGTTTGGATCAAGATACATGCAAAAGAATGAGTACAAAGGCTTCAGAGAAAAACACATTTAATAAATGTGTGCTGTATAATAGGAAAATGATAAAATATCAGCTTTTGTACTCATCTTCTGTTCTACATCTTTCTTGAGAATGAGTGGGCTACTTCTGTAGTGAGGAGGACTCCCAGTAGTTAATCTGTTGCTGGTCCTATATATACATGTGTGCCATCAGACACCTGAAATTTTAGATATATTACTGTATTTTATAGGACATATTTATGTTAGGCAATATTAAAAAACGAGATATCCACTGACTTGTTAAAATAAAGAATAAAATCCAAACAGTACTACAATAAAAGTTGCCCACCTGTAGGGGTGTATTTTTCTCACTTTTATAAATTCAGAGTTTGAAAATAATATAGGCCAATAAATTGATACTGCAAATAAAATAATTAAAAATGGAACATATCATCAGGGAGTATACAAGTCTTTCGGGATACATAGCATTAGGTATAGACACAAGCTACATAAGAACTTAGGAAGTACAGTAGGTCAGCGACAGATGGTACAAAAAGATTTATCACAAAATTTGCATTTCGTATTTGGGTCCAAACATACACACACACACATACACACACTCTTATGCAACATGTATTTATACTTTTTGATACTTTTTTGTAGACGTTTTTTAGGAACATGCCCTTAACCCATGCACACAAAAGACATTGCTCAAGTTAACTCAACTTGTCTTTAAAAGCAGAAGAAATCAAAGCATTGTGGTAGTTCATCTTGGAAATATCTGCAAGGTCTTTATCTGATCAGTTGACTTCTCTTTGTGTTTTTAAAACAAAAAAGAATTTGGAAAATATTCTATTTTATATTTTTATATTATATTTGCAATGAATTTTATCCTTCAAAAATGAAAGTAAGTGACTTCTCAGTGTTAAATAGTGGATTGTAAATTTATTACTGAAGTAAATAAATTCTTCAAAGGTATTTTATTTAGTCTGTAAAATATTGCCAGTTACCTAGTTTTATAATTTAAGGAGTTTTTCTTCACCTATAATAAAAATTTTAGTCTCTGAAAATATTATCATAATTGTGTAGTTATATGTGTTTGATTTTCTAGAGGAGCATATACTCGCCAGAAAGTGTTTTATATCGTGAAGAAGAGTAAAGGGATAATAAAATTATTATCATATTGTAGAGTTGCTACAAATAGTATGCTATGCTGCTGTTTCAACAAAACTGTCTATAATTATTTTAGGCAAGTAACTCACTTCTGGTATATCAGATTAATGATTGTGAAAACTGTAAATATGTAAAGCAGATATGAAGCAATAATTTTTTTTTCTACTTCTTAAACTCTGGAGACATCTTTATATCAGGAAATGTCTTTACTCTTAGTGATGGTTAGAATAGCCAAGTAATGCAAAAGGGATGAAAATACCTTTTACCTCAAGACATTTCATTTAGGTCACCATTTTTTAAATACTTACTTTGATGTAAGTTTTTTAATTTTTAATTTTAATTTTATAATATTGCATGTTCTCACTTATATGTGAAAGCTAAGAAGTTTCAAATCTTGAATAAAGAATAGAATAATGGTTTCCAGAGGCTGGAAGGGTTGTGGGGAGAAGATGGAGGTGTTGGTTAATGGGTAAAAAATAAAGTTAGATAGAATCAATACAGTCTAGTGTTCTGGCACAATAGGGTGACTACAGTTAATAATTTTTTTTGTATATTTCAAAATAACTAAAAGAATGAAATGGGAATGTTTCTAATAAAAAGAAATTATCAATGCTTACAGTGATAATATGTCCCAGTTACTCAAATTTGATCACAATAATGCATTACATTGTAAGCTTGATATTTAAACGTGCATACATTTTGAATAATCAAATAATCTACAAAATTTATCTATTACAAAAAAAGCACAGTAGCCAATTCTAGCTCCTTATAAATGACAAACACAAAAAAAACAAGGAGCAATGAGAGTATAAGCATGACATTTAGAAATATAGGGATTACATACAAAAGTACACAGCAATCCAAATATAGGGTGAGTGGCCCGCTCCTCCCTTCAGCTAAGGCACTTTCAGAAGGCTGACAGCTCAGGGCTGTTTGCAGGTGGCCTTCCCAGCACTGGGAGTAATGAATAATCTTGTACTGAAGGAGGATCCTGACAGTATCACATGGCTTCTACCCATTCCCTATTTTGGTGTTGGATCACCTATTTTTCAGAATTGCATATTATTTCCTTTATTGGTATCTCCTTTGTTTTGTTGTATGCTCCACTGTAGTTTCCTAAAGAAGAGTCCATAGGAGTTAGGATTTCTGAGACATTGTACATCTGAAATCTACACTTAACTTTCAAGTAATTGTTAGCATAGGATAGAATTTAAATTTGGAAATCAAATTTGCTTCAGAAGTTAAAGTCATTGCATCATTCTCTCTCAGCTTCCAGAGATGCTGTTGAGAAATCCAGTGCCAATTTAATTTTTATTATTACTATATTAGCTTTTCCTCTCTGAATTCACCTAGGATATTCTCTTTTTTCCCACGTAATCTTAAATTTCAGGCTTATTTGCCCCAAAATGGATCTATTTTCATCCATTTTTCATCTCTCAATGGAATCTTGCAACTTAGAAATTTAAATTATTTGTTCAATTATTGTCTACTCTCTATTATATCTGTGTTCTTTTTAAGTATTACATTATTACATTAAATTTACAATATATTAACTATGTACTCAATAATATATTAAAATATACATTAACATTATCGATGCATATATAATGCAGTACATTATTATATTTAATATATATCAGAGATATTGTGCTATATATATTAAAATTATGATTTATAACATATATCTATATATGTTTGTTACACAATGTATATGTATACATATACATATATGTGTAACATGTATATACGTGTGTGTGTGTGTATGTGTACATATATGTTGTTAGAGTAAATTAAAATGGAGACCAGAACTGGCGAACCTCTGAGTAGACAAACCCATTAAGGCCTCATTAGTGATATTATATTAATCTTGCTTGGTTTGTAAACATAATTTAACTTGAGCTATCTCTCCTACATACCCATATTAAAGAAAATTAATATTGAAGGTTAACCAATGAAAAGCCACCAATTAATTATAGTTATTTAATTATGAATGTTGCAGCAGGATAGATCAAATAAGGCTTTATTGGTCTATTTATGTATTGATAATAATGTTAATGTATTTGACTTTAATGAGTCAAAAATTGTCATTACTTTACCTCCATGTTCTCTGTATAAAAGCCTTCCCCTGGCGTTCCTTCAGGACAGCCACTTTTGGTTTAGAGCAGCCAGATTCATTAATCACTGGTTGCTAAAATAAAGTCTTTCTAGTGTTATTGTGCTTTACTTTACCCTTTAACAGACTAATTTTATATATAGTTACATATAAGCATATATCAATATACATATATTTGGCATGTATAATTTGTCTGTATTGTATATATATATGGTCTACAAAAGTTCTGGTTTGGTTTGCAATTTTAAGTTTCACTTTTGTTCTTAGAGTGTCACAACTATATCTTTCGGTCTTTCTACTAAATTTCATTTCTCGGCTCATATATTTACTTTAAACAATTCTTTTGTTCTCTGAATATTTATGTAGTACCATAATCTTGTTTCACAGATGTGATAGCATTTCTTTTACCTCTGAAATGGTGATGAAAGTTTTTGCTTTTTTCTGTTTCTATTTTATTTTTAGTTATCTACCTTCATAGTCTCTGTTTTTTCCAACTTGCTTTCTTTAAGTGTCTCTGTTTAATATTAGAAGATTCCTTTCATATCTGTGATCTTGACTCATGTTTAAGACAGAGTCATTCAATCTTATTTGAGAATTTGTACACATGCATGCTGTTTGTGGATTGCACATGTGGTGACCTCACTAGACAATCTCACTGGAAAATACCCAGTGTCAATGTATCAAGTCATTTTTGAGGGAATAATCACGTTTCCGAAAATATAAATCTTTCACTCTTTAGCTGCCCCTACTTTCTATTTTGGTGTGGTATTCTTCCTCTCATTTGTGGTAGAACTGTGACCAGAAACATTGTGGTCCAGATACTTTCATTTTTCTACCTCAATGGGTAATGCATTTCAATTTTCTAAGATGGTGAGAGACAGCCTCTTCTGATTGTTTGAAGTAGAAAATCTAACTTTCAAGCAATCTTCCAATTTTCACCCTTTCTCTGAACCTACCTTATGTGGCCAATTACTGAACCCTGCAAATATTACACAGTGCATGTCACTTTGCTGCTCAGCTATCCATACTGCCGCTTTAGGATTTTACTTATTACGGCCAATTGACAGTTACCACTAGACTGTTTTTTCTTTGCTTAAAATACTTTTCTTATTATTCCCCCTTCTAACTCTCTGAAGAAACAGATGCAAATGTTTGTGTTTAAAGCAATGTCTTCAAACTGCAAATTCACATTTACTAAAATTACCTGATTTAGCTCTTTAAAAATAGAGAACAATTGAATTCATTTAAATTATTACATATTTTCAGTAACACTTTAAATTCCTTTATAACATGTGTACGATTGGATTCCAGTTACCCCAGCATCACTGATTAAGAAGGAAGTCCTTTCCCCATTGCTTGTTTTTGTTAGCCTCACTGAAGATCAGATGGTTATAGGTGTGTGGCTTTATTTCTGATTTTTCCATTCTGTTCCATTTGTCTGTGTGTCTGTTTTTGTACCAACATCAAGCTATTACCGTGGCTTTACAGTACGGTGTGAGGTCGAGTAATGTGATGCTTCTGGCTTTGTTCTTTTGGCTTAGCGAAAGAGCCCATATTTTGGTTATTTGGGCTCTTTTCTAGTGCCATACGAATTGTAGAATCATTTTTTTCTAATGCTGTGTAGAATGACATTGGTAATTTGATAGGAATAGCAAAGCAAATTGCTCTAGGCAGTGTAGCCATTTCTATGATACTGATTCTTCCAATCCATGAGCATGGAATGTTTTTTCTATTTATTTGTGTTACCTCTGATTTCTTTCAGCAGCGTTTCATAGTTCTCCTTGTAGAAATCTTTCACCTCCTCGATTAGCTATATTCCTAGGTACTTCATTTTCTTTGAGGCCATTGTAAGTGGAATTGTGTTCTTGATTTCACTCTTAGACTAGATGTTGTTGGTTTATGGAAATGCTACGTATTTTTACACCTTGATTTTGTATCCTGAAACTTTATTTATATTGATTATCAATTCTAGGAGCCTTTTGGTAGCTTTAACATTTTGTAATAGAATCGTATCATCAGCAAAGAGAGTTTGAATTCTTCTTTTCCTATTTGGATATCTTTTATTTCTTGCTCTTGCCTGATTGCTGTGTTTAGAATTTCTAGTACTATATTGAATAGGAGTGGTGAGAGTAGACATCCTTGTCTTGTTCCAGTTTTCATGGGGAGTGTTTCCAGTTTTTGCCCACTCTGTTATGGGGTTGGCTATGGATTTGCCATAGATAGTTATTATTATTTTAAGATATGTTCCTTTAATGCTTAGTTTTTTGAGAGTATTTAATATTAAGTGTTTTTGAATTTATCAAAAGACCATTTTGTATCTTTTGAGATAATCATGTGGTTTTTATTTTTATTTCTATTTATGTAATAAATTTCATTTATTAATTTGTATATATTTAAACAACCTAGCATTCCAGGAATAAATCCTACTTTATCTTGGTGGACTAGCTTTTTAATATGCTACTGGTTATTTTCATCTCTCTAGGTGTGATTTTAGGTTGTCAGTTTCAGATCTCTCTAACTTCTTCATATGGGTGCTTTGCACTATAACCTTTCAAATTAACACGGCTTTAGCTGTGTCCCAACAATTTTGGGATGTTGTATCTTTGTTTTCATTTGTTTCAAATAATTTTTTTTATTTCTGCCTTAATTTAAATTTTCCCCAAAGTCATTTAGGAGCAGGTTGTTTAATTTGCATGTAATTATATGGTTTTGAAAAAGATTATTCATATAAATTTCTATTTTATTGCGATGTGGTTTGAGAGTATGGTTGATATAATGGGTTTCTTAAAGACCTCTTGCAAGTCTGGTCTGGTGGTGATGAATTCCCTTGGCATTTGCAAATCCGAAAAGGATTTTATGTCCTCTTCATTTTTGAAGCTTAGTTTGGCAGGATCTGAAATTCCTGGTTGGATTTTTTTCTTTACAAATGCTAAATATAGATTCCTAATCTCTTCTGGGTGGCAGAGTTTCTGCTGAAAGGCCTGCTGTTAGTCTGATGGGATTCCCTTTGCAGGTGACCTAACCGTTTTCTGTAACTGTTCTAATATTTTTTCGTTCACATTGACCTTGATGAATCTGATGATTATGCATTTTGGGGATGGTTGTCTTTTCTACTCTCTCACAGGAGTTCTCTGAATTGTCTGAATTTGAATGTCAACCTCTCTAGCAAGGTTGGGGAAATTTTCATGGACAACATTCACAAATATTTTTTCCAAGTTCCTTGCCCTCTCTCCTCTTTGAGGGACACCAATGAGTGGTAGCTTTTGTCTTCTTATGTAATCCCATATTTCTCTTGGCTTTTGTTTATTCGTTTTTATTCTTTTTTTTTTTTCCGTCTGGCTGAGTTGATTCAAATAATTGGTGTCTGAGTTTTGAGATTCTTTTCTTAACTTGGTCTATTCTTCTGGTAATACTCATCAATGAATTATGAAATTCTTGTTGTGAGTTTTTCAGCTCTATTTGATCCTTTTTTTATTTTTTTCTTAAATTGGCTATTCTGTCTTTCAGCTGTTGTATCATTTTACTGGCTTCCTTAGATTCCTTGGATTGAGTTTCAACTTTATCCTGAATCTTGATGATCTTTATGGCCATCCAAATTCTTACTTCAATGCCTGTCATTCCAGCCATTTCAGTCAGGTAAGAGGCATTGCTGGGAAGCTTGTGTGGTCATTTAAAGGTACAAAGGCACTCTGATTTTTTGAGTTTCCAGGGTTCTTCCACTGATTCTTTCTCATCTCTGTGAGCTGATATTCCTTCAATCTTTGAAGATGCTTTCCTTTGAATGAGGCTTTTTGCCTCATATTCTTTGACACCCTTGAAGACTTAACTGTGCTATAAGTTGGATTCATTCAACTGGCATCATTTCTGGATGATTTTAAGGGGCCACAGCTTAGCTCAGCACTCCAGGGCTGTGTGCTCTAACCCTGGCAGGTTGGGCCCAGGCCCACAGTTTTGTTCTCTGGCTCCTCCATTTTGAGCACCCTCTGTGCTAGAGGGACTGATGTGTTCCCAGTCTGCTGGCAACAACATTCTTGAGGGTCACCAGCAAAAATGTTTCACTGGGGCAGCAGAGCATTGTGTTCCATACTAACATGCACACTGCTGGTGGCAGGGCTACAAGGTTTGCACACATACTCATCAAAGCAGTCTGGGAGAGCTATGGGTGAGTGCACACTGGCAAAGCAGAGGCAGGAGGCTGGAGGTGGGTGCATGCCAGCAGGTGCCTGTCTGCAGAAGCTTTCTGATGGTTAGGCAAGGTCTACTGGCAAAGGAACTACGGCAGTAACCACAGGAAAGTGTCCCCATTGGACAACTGAGGCTGTGCTATATGTGAGTTCAGCCAGGCAGAGACCTTGGGAGAGGCTGGCAGGGAGGAAGACAATCAGATCAGACTGGTTCCATCCCACAGCCAAGAAAGGCCTGTTTTGTCCAGGTCTGACAGTCAACAAAGGCCAAAGTCACTAGAGGAGCATGGTGAGCATTGGGCTTTTAGTTTCTCTGGATGTGTCTCACTGCAGCCATTCCTATGCCAACCCTTCTGGGCTTTGCACAGACTGAAGTCCTGTCCCTACCAGTTCTCCAAGCAGTTGCCGCTACCAGCTCAAAGGTCTCTAGGGATCGTAGGGTCTCCTGCAGCTAGGATTGCAGAAGTACATGGTCAGATTGGGACATTCCACACCTATTTATCTCACCCCTTCCCCAGGAACTCCACAGAGCCAGGAATTAGTTCTGTTATCACCCAGCCCGTGCAGAATTCCCAGCTTTCTCCCACTCCATCCCAGGGTCAGCAACCTCCCTCTATCCACCCTCAATGTATTCCTTCTGAAGATCTGCTCAGAGCATGCCTGTCTTCTTGATAGTCTGATCTGTCAGTGGGAGAAGCTCTTTCTGGCTCAGTCTAATTGTCCATCTTTTTGCTTCATTTCTTATTTTCTAATATAAACATTTGCATTAATAAATTTCCTTTTATGCACTACTTTTGTAGCATGTAATAAATTTTGATATGTTGTATTTTTATATTTATTTAACTCAAAGTATTTTCTAAGTTATCTTGTAATTCACCTCTGACCCAGTTGTTATTTAAGTGTTGTTCATTTGATTTCCAAATATTTCAAGTTGCTTATATTTTCCTCTGTTTTTGATTTCTCATTTAAGTTCACTGTGGTTAAAACATATAGAAAACATATTTTCTATGATTTAAATTTGTACAAGTATTGAGATTTCTTTTATAGACTTGTGGATGAATTTTCTGTAAAAAATTTGAGGGGAACGAATGTGCATTCTGCTGGTGTTTTGTGAGGTGTTCTATAGATGTGAGCTAATTTAGTTTGGTTGATATTATTGTTCACATCATCTACATTGTTGCCAATTTTCTTTCTAGTTATTCTTTCTATTTTGAAGAGATATTAACTTCATCTACTGTTGCTGAAAGTCTATGTCTGCCTCTAATTCTGTCAGCTTTTTTTCATGTGCTTTGGTGATATCTTATATACGCATGTGCATTTATAATTATTATACCTTCCTCATGGATTGACCCTTTTATCATTATACAATATCCTTAATTGTCTCTCACAACATTTTTTGTCTTAAAGTTTATTTTTTTCTGACATTATAGCCTATGAGTTTTTAAATTTCTATTTATTATGTATACACAATAGTTGTTTGTATTGTACTTGTGATATTTTGATACAAGCACACAATGTGCAATGATCAAATCAGAATAATTGGGGTATTCATTAACTCAACTGATTATTATTTATCTGTGTTAGAAACATTTCATTTTTAATCATTTAGTTATTTTGAAATATAGGATAAATTATTGTTAACTCCGTCCTATTACTAAGCACATGTGTATATATATGTACATAGATACATGGCAACTCTATTAAGTTTAATCTTAAAATTGTATATCTCTTCCCATTCTTCCAAATTTAACATAGTTGTGTCTTACCTTTAAAGTATAGGCGAGGCACAGTGGCTCATGCCTGTAATCCCAGCACTTTGGGAGGCCGAGGCGGGCCGATTACGAAGTCAGGAGATCGAGACCATCCTGGGTAACATGGTGAAACCCTGTCTCTACTAAAAATACAAAATACTTTGATATTGAACTTATTTTTAAAAAGTTATTATTTTAGTGGTTACTTCTGGGATAATAATGTCTACGTTAATTTATCACAGTATTCCTCAGGATAACATTAACTTAATGCTACTAAAAAATAGAAATTTTGTTCCAATATAGTTTTATTTTTTCCTAATTTCCTGTATATATTATCATGTATAATGTTATGATTATTGCTTTAAACATTCTTACATATTTTAAATATATTATTAGAAGAAAGAGAAATATAACTATGGAGTTTTAAGCTATAGTCAAACAAATTATTTGGAACTCTCCATATGGTAGCTTCATTATAGATCATGAACCTTGTGTTGTATTTATCAATCATAAAGATAAGTTGTATTTTCTAAATTTAGGGGATATTTTATCATTTCAGCCTATGCCAACTATCATTGTTTCTTAAAAGTAGCAATTAGAGAAAAATGTATTATAAAACAAATCTGTTTCTATAATTTTTAAGAAGTAATTTGATTTAATAAAGAATAAAATTAAAGCAAAGGTCACTTAAATCAGTAGCTTGGTGTGATAGGGATCAAATAATTCATTAGATTAAAGCCTCTTTTCAGAACTGTAGCATATTATGAGCAGAAATTTATTGAATGAATTAAAGCTCTGAATGTGGCAAAGCACATTATTTTAAAAAATGATCTTTCTGATTATTTATTGTGAGAAATGTACCTTGTTATTGATCCACTTTTTATTTTAAACTTTGTATCAGTACAATTAGAGATCAGACACATAATCTATCTTGATTTGTTAGAGAATCACTAACAAGTCATGTAATTATATTCTCCAGGTTAACAAATATTCTTCTATTAATGGCATGTGACTATTATAAATTAATTACTATGAATTAAACATCTGTTTTTCAAAACATCTGAATATAAAAATGGTGTTTCATGTTTTCTGCCTCAGATATGATTGACTTGTTTATGGATCATTTCTTACAATTATTAATACAATTAAACAAATTTACACACAAATGAATACCATTTTACTAATGCATAATACATTGGAGAATTAGTTGTATATATATTTCTGTTTTTTTTCTACTCACTGAATCTAAATTGAACTGCTGGATACCATCTGCACTCAGGAGAAATGCAATGATATAAATCTTTCTTGGCAGAGAAAATGACAGCTACACCATCCCAAATCTTCATCTATTGGAACATTCTCATTTTGTAACTCAAAATATTGGAAAATCTGACTGATATGGGGATTTTGATAAAGAATGTTAAACTTTTACAGGCTAAATAAAATATTAATTCCATTTTGTCTGTTCAACTACTTCATTTCAATTTGAGTATTTTTTAAGAGCTGTAGAATTCTCTTCAGAAACAAAAGATGAAATGCTAGTTTACTTTTTCTGGTTATAAACTATATTTAGTATAAAATCAACATAAGGTTAGGGTGAAAATCCTAACATTTAAATCCATTTATGAATCAATAAATATTTTATTTCATGGAGATAATTATTAATATACATAACAGAGAATGAATTAAATGAATAGAAAAGTTGACATACGATGAATGACGATCTAACCTGAGATAATGGATTTTTAAGAATGGAATAATAAAATACAGAAATCAGTTACATTACTATGAAAAAATAGCAGAGAACAACCATAACACTAGTATTTATAAAATAAATATTAGGAATTAAAAAATATAATTTATATTCCAGACAAAAATATGGCAGGAAAAAGGAAGCAAATAAAATAAATCAAAATAAAAATAGCTGACTTTTATAAATATCAGCCAAAATAGAGAGTAAGTCCAAACACCATTATTAGAAACAGAAAGGGTAAAGACATAGTGATAAAAATTTGAATTCACCAGGAAGCTATGCTTTTTAAAACAATTGTGTGGTCCTACATATGTTACATGGAAAAAACATGTACATGTATATGTGTGTGTATCTATATGTGTATATGCTGAAATTGATCTATGAACCTCTCTTTTGAATAATTGGTACGTTAGATAACAGTTTATTTAGAATATTTGAAGTCAATTATCAAAATTAATCTTAAGAGTATACATAGAATATTGCATTTGCAAATTGGAGAACATGGATTCTTCTAAGTTCATTTAACAAGTTAAATGTAATCTAATGCCATGCCATAAAGCAAGTTTCAATGTCCACAATTAGGTATCATAATGGCCATATTATGTAATTAAATTTTGAGTAAGTTGATATCAGAATAGGTAGATAGACAAGCTTGTATACTTGCAAACAAAATATTCTACAAAAATACTGCATCATAAATTGAAATAAACGTTGAAAATATTTACTACTACTATATAAAAACAAAATGCTACATTTATAATTTTGTGGAACACAACCAAGGCACTCTTCACAAAATAACACATAGCAAAAATGAAGGCTTATGCAGGAAATTGTTCATTTTTTACTTGAGAGGATCCATTGTTAAATTTTTAGAAATTTTATGAGCTTGCTGACATCACATTGGTAGCTTGAATAGTGGAAGCAACCATTTCACCATTATCCCTGTGACAACACAGTTACAGTTAAATGCTATAATTCATACACTTAATTATTTTTTATTCAGGAACATCACTGCTTACATCTTTATATTTGAAAATAATTTTCTAAAATATAAGTTGGAATAAAAATAGAGCTAAGTAAAGTCAAAGAAATCAGAAGAAATAAAATAATAAAGATAAGAGAAGAAAACAATAAAGTAGAAACCAAGTATCCTACAGACAACATTTAATATCTCAAATTAATTTTCTTAAAAAGACTTAAAATAGAAGAAATATAAAATTTTACAAGATTTATCGAGGAAAAATAACAGGGAAAGAAAAACAGTATTAGGAATGAAATAGAGGTCATCAAATATGAATGTAACAGAAATTAAATATACAGATATATATTATAAATAGATGTATTTAGCAGAAGTAAAACAAACATTTCTGTGAAGAATCGGATTAGTATTTTTATAAGGATTGCATTGCATTTAATCTACAGTATACATTGGATCTGTAGTATTGGATAATATAGACATTTTAACAATATTAATTCTTCCAATTCATGAGCATGGGGTATCCTTCCATCTTTTTCTTTCTTCTTCATTTTCTTGCATCATTGTTTTACAGTTTTTCTTATAGAGTTCTTTTACTTCTTTAGCTAAATTTATTTATAGGTATTATATTGTTTTGTAGCTGTTTTAAATGGGATTACTATATTTTTGTTATATTGACTGCTGTTTGTGTATAGAAACACTATTGATTTTCGTATGTTGATTTTATATCCTGAAAGTTTACTGAATTTGTTTATAATTTCTAAGAGTTTTTTGGTGGATTCTTTTAAGTTTTCCTAAATATAAGATCATGTCATCTGCAAAAAAGAACAGGTTGACTTCTTCCTTTTCATGATGTATTCCATTTATTTCTCCATCTTGCCTAATTGCTCAGGCTGGGACTTCCAGTACTATGTTGAATAAAACTGGTGAAAGGGAGCATCTTTGTCATGTTCCATGTCTAAGTGGAACGACTTTTAATTTATACAACTACTGTATACCAATAATAAAGAAGTAAAATAAAACTAAAAATTACCAGAAGTGACTCGAGTAATAGAAAATTTTCATGATATTACCATTTTATAATTGGAACCAATATTTAATACCTTTCCATAATAAATAACTAATACAGTTACTAAGTTGTTCTGTAAGAAGGATTTACAAACATTCAATAGCAAATAAGCACATCTAACCTTATAAAACTTTCCCATAGATTAGAAAAATATAATGCTATATTACAATTAAACATCAAAAACTAGACATAAGTATACAGTGCTGAGTGAAAATCTAAGAAATAGAATAATTTATGTAGTACAATCCTTTAGGCAAATAAAAATGGCAAAATTACAGTATTATAAGAATATATCTGAGAAAAACTATAAACATCAGTCATTTGAAATATTCTATATGAGATAGAAATGAGGTTTTTTTTTTTTTTTTTTTTTTTTTTTTTTTTTTTTGTGTGTGTGTGTGTGTCTCGCTCTGTCGCCCGGGCTGGAGCGCAGTGGCCGGATCTCAGCTCACTGCAAGCTCCGCCTCCCGGGTTCCCACCATTCTCCTGCCTCAGCCTCCCGAGTAGCTGGGACTACAGGCGCTCGCCACCTCGCCCGGCTAGTTTTTTGTATTTTTTTTAGTAGAGACGGGGTTTCACCGTGTTAGCCAGGATGGTCTCGATCTCCTGACCTCGTGATCCGCCCGTCTCGGCCTCCCAAAGTGCTGGGATTACAGGCTTGAGCCACTGCGCCCGGCCAGAAATGAATTTTAAAAAGATTTAATACGTTTAATTGTTAGTTACATCAATATTTTGATTTTCATTAATTAAATCTAAATAATTAAATTTAATTAATTACTATAGTTGGTTAAATTACTAAAATTAAATTGAGTTGAATTAACAAAGAAACCCAAAAACAAAAGTAAAATGCAGATTCTCACATAAAACAAAAGAACTATTTTATTTTAGGAAATATCAGTTGCAATATTTCAAGTACTTTGATATACTTGGTACAAAACAATACTAATTTCTAATGCACTAATATATTACTTATTGATGATGATAAATTTAAAAATAATCTGCAAATGCCCTCTATATTCCTTGTTATGGTTTCATAGCTTTAGTTGTATGACAAATAATTAAAAGTGATGCAGACCATATTGCTTGATTTCAATTATACAAGTGAAAAATAGAAAAAAAAAATACACTCATATAAATATATATATAGTGTAGGGTAGTGACTAGAAGGGGGCCTGCTGGGGTTTCTACAGATACTGATAATGTTCTGTTTCTTAAATAATGCATATTCATACTATTACTTTTTTTGCAATATGTTGCCTTTTTTGCATTAGGAATAAGTAGATTTTTGTTTGTAACCCTAGAGGTGAAAGAAAGGGAAAGAAAGGACTAAAGATAAGAAAGAAATTTCAAACTGGAAGGAATGAAAAAGAGAAAGAAAGGAAATAGGAGAGAGGAAACATTTTCCTTAAGTCACTGGTCAAGATACTGGAACAAAATGTAAATTAATTTGGGATTTTAAAATATTTTGTATATCTTTGTATTAAAGAATGTTAGGACTATATTGTTGTATCCAAAACAGAACTGAAATCAAAAGAAAGCTGTTTCCATGTAATATGGTTACAAATTGTTTAAAAGAAGAAAAGATCTAACCGGAAATAATAGCTTCATACTTTAAATATCTTTAAAACGTGAATCACAAACACTTTGGAAATACAACCCGAAAAATATATCAAAATGATTTAATTATTTTACCTGGTGGTATCTATACCAAAAAAAATTCTAAAACCCTAACATAAAGGATCATTGTCATTCTGTTTTATTTCACAGCATCTGGTGGCACTTGAGTCTTATTTCTTCCCCATTTTAGTAACTGAGTAGGGAGCTGGTTCAAGGGGACCTTGCCAGTCACTCAAAACTATTCACAGACGCAGCTCTTCCTGGGCCCACATATCCCCTAATTACTTCTTAGAAAAACTAAGTCTTACCTCCCACACCTCTTAGGCCATCTCAGTGGTTCTCAAACCTTAATTAGAATCTTATTGAGTGTTTGTTAAATGCAGATTACCGACCCCGCCACCACAAAGTCTGATCCAGTAGGTCTGGGGAATTGCCTTATAATTTTTATTTCTTCTAAGTTCCCATGTAACACTCATACTTTTGATCCAGGAAACGCACTCTGACTCACTGGGGTCACCTACCTACATGTGACACAGTGTGGGAACAGGGTTTGCTATGTCTTGGCCAAGGAATACTATTTTCTGCTGATATAATCTTATTTACAAAATATCTATGCATTGCCTCTGCTTTGGAATAATGAGAGTTCAAAAAACTACGGAAACCTTCACTTCTCTACTTGAAAATTTTCTCACAACTGCATCATATACGTAAGATGTGTGCCTCACCCTCTTACACAATAGCACACAGATCTTTTTGAAACATTTATTTTATTTATTTATTTATTAAATTGATAGTGATGGCAGCAGCAGCTCATCTTGAGTGGCTGCCACAAAGATGCCAGATACAGCAGGGGAGGCCTGGCTGGGGCTGAGTGCTCCACGAAGCCGGTGGGAGCCAGAACAGGCAGGAGCCCCGCCCCCTTCTGGGTTGGTGGGGTGCCCAGCCGTAGTTGTGGACCTGGGCAACCTTGTGCTCTCAAGGCTCAGGAAACCCCCCGGCCCCTGCAGGCATGGGAGTGCCTGGCCTCTCCCTGTTCCTGTGTCTGCTCTGATTTCGGTGCAAAGTTGTGACGGAGCCTGGGTGCTATCACGACCCCTTCAGGTGTGTGTGCATTCAGGGCGGTGCTGACATGCCAGCACCCTCATCCCTCTCTGGAATTTGAGTGCTGACAAGCGTGTGAGGGAGGTCGAGGGGTTGCTGAGGTCTGCACAGAAGAAAAGACGACCTGCCTGCCAATTGGAGCTACCCACTCTGGGTCTCCTCTCTGCTGAGAACTGAACACTTATTGGAATGACCTGACTGTGGGTAGGAGCTACCCATTTTGAGTTTTCTCTCTGCTGAGGGCAGAGACGTTGGAAGGAACTGCCTGCAGAAAGGAGCTACCCACTTCAAGTCTCCTGAAAGCTGTACTGTTGCTCAATAAAGCACCTCTTTGCCTTGCTTGCCCTCCAGTTTTCTATGTACCTCACTCTTCCTGGATGTAGAACAAGAACACAGTGAGAGGTGACAAAGTGTTAACAGCCCTTGCTCTATCTCTGTGCCGCCTCAGCCTCTACCTCCACTCTGGCCATGCTGGAGGAGCCCTTCAGCCCGCCGCTGCGCTGTGGGGGCCCTTCTTTGGGGCTGGCCGAGGCTGAAGCCAGCTCCCTCTGCTACCAGGGAGGTGTGGGGGGAGAGGCAAAGATGGGAGCTAGAGCTATGTGTGGAGCTCAAGGGTCCAAGGTTGGGCACTGGTTCCGGGTGGGCGTGGGATCGGGGGGCCCCACACTCTGGGCAATAGGCTGGTGCCTGCTGGGCTTGATAGGGGAGCAAGATCCCTCTGGGCTGCCAGAGTGCCCAGACTAGGTGCGGCAAAGTTCCACTGTGAGTGCCATTGAGAGTTGAAGCCAGCTGGGCTTCTAGGTCGGGTGGGGACTTAGAGAACTTTTCTATCTAGGGAAAGGATGTAAACGCACCAATCATCACTCTGTGTCTAGCTAAAGGTTTGTAAATGCACCAATTAGTGTTCTGTGTCTACCTAATCTGGTGGGGACTTGGAGAAGTTTTGTGTCTCCCGAAAGGATTGTAAACACACCAGTCAGGACTCTGTGTCTAGCTGAAGTATTGGAATCACAGCAGTCAGCACTCTGACAAAACGGACCAATCAGCTCTCTGTAAAATGGACCAATCAGCGGATTGTGTGTGGGGCCAGATAAGAGCATAAAAGCAGGCCACCAGAAGCCGGCAGCGGCAACCCTGTTGGGTAACTTTGCATGCTGTAGAAGCTTTGTTCTTTACGTTTTTGCAGTAAATGTTGCAGCTGCTCACTCTATGGGTCCAGGCCACCTTTATGAGCTGTAACACTTACCGCGAAGGTCTGCAGCTTCACTCCTGAAGCCAGTGAGACCACGAACCCACCGGGAGGGGTGAACAACTCTGAAAGGGCCATCTTTACGAACTGTAACATTCACGGCAAGTCTGCTGCTTCACTCCTGAGGCCAGTGAGACCACAAACCCACTGGAAGGAATGAACAACTCGAGACATGCCACTTTTAAGAGCTGTAACAGTTACTGCGAAGGTCTGCAGCTTCACTCCTGAAGTCAGTGAGACCACAAACCCACCAGAAGGAAGAAACTCTGGACACACCATATTTAAGAACTGTAACACCCACCATGAGGGTCTGCCGCTTCGTTCTTGAAGTCAGCGAGACCAAAAACCTACCAATTCCAGACACAATAGGATCTGCCAAATGGTAGACCTTAGAGAACTGTAATGTGAACAGGGCTGAAACATGCCCTGCCCCTAGCCACGTTGTGGGTGACAAGAAGGAGGGAGCAGAAAAGGAAAGAACTGTACATCTTCAGGGAATCCAGACTTAGGAGCAGCCCAACGATGGTGAGTGTCTTATCTTCTAACAATAATGATTACTTTGGTCTCCAAGAGACGGGCAGACCTTGGCATATTGTCTATTGAAGGATTTGGTGAATCCATAGCCCATATTCAGCTTACAATCTGTATTTTTAAATGCTGTCTAATTTGAATATACTGGCAGCTGTTCGTTTTATATTATCTATTTATTTTTTAATGACAAGGAAACTTATGACTCACAAATTCCTAAAGTATTTATTACATGCCTTGTATTTTAAAAGTGTACTGATCACTTATTCATTGCATTTGTCATGTGATGCAGGGGCTGAAGAAGATTCAGTAGATTTAAGACCAATGGGAACAGACTCACGGAACATCCGCTTTTCACAGCAGCTGCCCATGAGGGGTGGTTAACAAAATCAAGCAGTGTTAAAGAGTTGATATTTTCCCGTGCAAACATCGACCAAGTAAAAACAGATGAGAAAGAGGCATCAGATAAGTGAATATCAATCTTCCAATCAATTGCCTGATATGAAGTATGTTCTCCTGATCTATTTTTGTATCCCTACAGCTTATTTGAAGACCTTCCGCACAATGAGGCACTCAGCTGTGATTACTTGTGAAGGCACATACAATCCCTTAAAACATCCTGATTTTCTGCCTTATATATTCTCTCATTTTTTGCTTAGCTGAAATTCCACTCCTTCAATAAAACACTGACATCTTTTTTTTTTTTTTTTTTTTTGAGATGGAGCCTCACTCTGTCGCCCGGGCTGCAGTGCAGTGGCCGGATCTCAGCTCACTGCAAGCTCTGCCTCCCGGGTTTACACCATTCTCCTGCCTCAGCCTCCCGAGTAGCTGGGACTACAGGCATCCGCCACCTCGCCCGGCTAGTTTTTTGTATTTTTTAGTAGAGACGGGGTTTCACCACGTTAGCCAGGATAGTCTCGATCTCCTGACCTTGCGATCCACCCGTCTCGGCCTCCCAAAGTGTTGGGATTACAGGCTTGAGCCACCGCGCCCGGCCTAAAACACTGACATCTAAACTTTACCTCAGGCTCTCTATTTTCAAGAGATCAGGATGAGACATTGTTTATTTATTTTGTATCATAACATTTCCCCCTAAAATTCTAGAGTGTGTTTTCGACGTTGCTTCTATATTTGTGTTTCATTTTTCTGAAATAAGATACATTCTATCAATTTCAATACTCTGCATCAGGTGTAGTTTAGAATATTATTCACCCCACACATCATTTGGGTGTTAAAAGATATTATCTCTAAAATAACGAGTAATTGATGAACATGAAAGCCTACACTCTAAACCATTTCCAATGCACTTGCTCTTTGGGATGTAGTGTGACCTGTGAAACCACTGAATACAGGTTCTGTTTTATAAAGTAAATTAGAAAAAAAGATTGAATCACCGTAATACATTTATCTTGGGCTCAAAGAATCCCCAGTTCTGCCTGGAGTGGTGTTCGTTGAGGCCACTACATACCTCAGGATGTGAGACTATACTGCTTTTCCTCTCTTATTTGGTGATTATTATGCTGAGAGTTATATTATAAATTCTGAAATTATATATGAAAAATAGGGTTAGAAAAGAGAAAACACTTCCTTAAATTTCAAAGATTCCTCATGAAGTGGGGTAAAGATAGATTGTTTCTCCAATCCAAGAATCCTGTATGTCCTGTATAGATGCAAACACATTCTATAGATAAAACAAAATTCCCTACTTCCCCATTATTTAACATGTTCTGTTAAATAATAAATCTAAGAATGTTTAGGGTAAGTCTTCAGTTGCAGAAGCTCTCTGCAGCACTTTTCACATGGTTTTCTTCATCATTTTAGGAGTCATTGCCATTGCAAGAGATTGGCTTTTTAGTGTCCTCATGAGTCTGTTAACGGAAAGCTAGGTAAGAGAGTATGTTATGTATGCGCTGCCAGCATGACGCGGTTTTGAACATGTATTAGCTTTTCTAGTAAATTTTGTTAACAGAGTCAGAATAATTACCGAGTTACTGTCCTTCTAGTTTCAGGGAGATTTCACTACTTGTACCACTGCATGTAATGTGTTTTGCCACATTGTAATATAGTTCATATCACATGTGGCTGATATTCTCTTGTCTCCAACATCTACGAAAGAAACTTATGCAGGTAGTATTTTTAAATAAATAGAGAATTACGAAAAATATATTTCTATCACAATTTATATGAGATATCACCAGGTTCTGTCAATAAAGTGAAACAGCATTGGCAATTATCCAACTATGAAACTCATTAGTAGAGTGAAATCAGCTTTTGTCTTTCTGGCTCAGTTGGATCCTTTCCTTCTACTGCCAAATGTATGTTACATAAGATGTTTGAAGTAAGACAAACTTTAAAAGGCTGTGAGTGTGATAAAATGACTTAACCAACAGAAATATTTAATGTTTCCCCCTCTCATCTTTACAAACTGAATAATCTGCCCCTATTTTTTAAATGATTTGGACATATCATAACTTATTATTACTAAAAAATCTTACAGACTGGTGTTTTTAAAATATGGAATATTGCACATAAGAACATCCTACGTGTTATCCAAAATATTAACACTGATCAATTTTGAAAGTGAGATCACAGGTAATTTTAATTTTTTCTTTCAATTAGGTATATTTTCTAAACTTTCTACAATGATTATGCTAACTCAGGTAAAAAATACCTTTCAAAGCACAAAGCATCAGGCAAATATTCATCTTCACCTTTGTCACCCATAGTGAGGTTAAAACCTTCTATTTTATGAAATAATAAATAAAAAGATTTCCTTATAGGAGTTTGTGTTTGAATATTGGCACATTAATACATTTATATTTAAACTAAGCTATTTATTATAATATAACCCATACTCATTTTGAAGGCTCTTTTTTTTTTTTTTTTTCTGAGACGGAGTCTCGCTCTGTCGCCCAGGGTGGAGTGCAGTGGCTGGATCTCAGCTCACTGCAATCTCTGCCTCCCGGGTTCATGCCATTCTCCTGCCTCAGCCTCCTGAGCAGCTGGGACTACAGGTGCCCGCCACCTCGCTCTGCTAGTTTTTTGTATTTTTAGTAGAGACAGGGTTTCACCGTGTTAGCCAGGATGGTCTCGATCTCCTGACCTTGTGATCTGCCAGTCTCGGCCTCCCAAAGTGCTGGGATTACAGGTTTGAGCCACTGTGCCCGGCCTGAAGGCTCTTAATGAGCCAGAAAAGCAGGCAATTTCATTCTTTCAAAAATATTTCTCTCATTAATTTTGGGTTCAGGAAAACCAGCATTGACAAAAGAGAGATTCTCTTTCTAAAATAAAGTACATTCTATTTAGAAGACCAAGAAGAAATAGAAAAACAATTTAGGAATATAATTCTAAAAAGAGTGTTATGAATTTTTCTTCTGAGGTTCTGTGAATATCAATAGTAACTCACAAACCAATATTTAAGGACCAAATATGAATCAAAATCTACTGGGTATTTATGTTACCCTTATATTGATTTAAACAATAAGTATTATTTGGTTATAACCAATGGTATAATTGGTGCTAAGATGTCAACAGATAGGCAATGAATTTGGGTTTCTTTATTATTAATAAGAAGTTCAAAAATTTAACACCATCATAATGGTTACACAGACCTGGGCCTTTGCTGTGCTCTCAATTGAAGGAACAAATTTCCTTTGTCTATAAAATTCCCTGCAACTGCTAAATTGCTAACAATGCCCGAAGATTTGAATTAAAATCTCATTAAATTATCTGGGAAATATCTTTGGTCATTTTCAAAGTTTTCTTTTTTTTTTTCTTTTTTCTTTTTTTCAGGTGGAGTCTTGCTCTGTCACCTAGGCAGGAGTGGAGTGGCACAATCGCGTGTCACTGCTGCAACCTCTGCCTCCTGGGCTCAAGTGATTCTCCCTGCCTCAGTCTCCTAAGTAGCTGGCATTACAGGCACCTGCCACCACGTCTGGCCAATTTTTCTAGGTTTTAGTAGAGATGGGGTTTCACCATGTTGACCAGGCTGGTCTTGAACTCCACCCACCTCAGCCTCCCAAAGTGCTGGGATTACAGGAATGAGCCACCATGACCTGTTTTAAAGTTCTTTTTTTGTTGTTGTTGTTTTGTTTTAAATAATATAGACCCCTTCTAAGGAGGATTTGTTATGTGCTGTTCTGTTCTTCAGATGCAAATATCTTGAACTAAACCAAACAATTTATAATGGGCTTCATAATTGTGGTTAAGTTTATTATATTTGGTATTAGTTTGTCATAGTTTTTTACTAGATATTTTTTCTTTTAAGAGAAAGGGTCAAGCTCTGTTGCCCAGGCTAGAATGCAGTGCTGTGATCATAGCTCTCTGCAGGCTCAAACGCCTGAACTCAAGGGATCCTCTCACTGCAGCCTCCCAAGTGGCTGGGAATACAGGTGAGTGCCCACCATACTCGGCTCTAGATTTTTTTTTTTTTTAATAAAGTTAATGTCTGGTTGTATAAAATAAACCAGGCAGAATTTGGCAGATGGTCATTCTATACTTGTAGTTTCTCTAACATCTTGTCTGATAATGTGTGACGTATATTTGTTGTCAACATAATTCTCCCTTTAATAAATAATTTAATTTGAATGATAATCATTCATAACTCCACTTTCTCTGATGCTAAAAAGAATAGACATATCTTCTATAGAAGATATGGTTTGCTATTGTGTCTCATCTTGTAGTTCCCATAATTCCCACGTGTTGTGGGAGGGACCCGTGGGAGATAATTGAATCATGGGGGTGCTTCTTTCCCATGCTGTTCTCATGACAGTGAATGGGTAGAGATCTGATGGTTTTAAAAATGGGAGTTTCTCTACACAAGCTCTCTCTTTGCCTGCCACCATCCACATAGTATGTGACTTGCCTCTCCTTGTCTTCTGCCATAATTGTGAGGCCTCTTCAGCCATGTGGGACTGTGAGCCCAATTAAACCTTTTTTTTTTGTAAATTGCCCAGTCTTGAGTATGTCTTTATCAGCAGTGTGAAAATGGACTCATACAATAGATAACAGACAGGCACTCACATATTTAAGGTGTCTTTGGATGGGAGAAACTAGAGACTGCTAATTCTTCCAGGCTTGGGTGCTAATAGGAGAAATATACCTATAACCCTTTGGGACCGTAGTATGCTAGACAATTGGGATACATAGAGAGCCTTTCAGATACATGAAGCCTCGAGAGTGCTAATAGGCAGGTAGAATGGGAAATAGGGAGGGAATTACGTGCAAGGTATGTGCCTGCAATAAGAGTAAATATGAACAGTACTAGCATAGAACCTAAAGAGAGTAGACTAATTACCCTTGATGCAATGGATTTGTCACTTATTATAGAGACTGTTTAGAGACACTGTTGTAGACAAACTATTTTGTGGTATTTGTTTTTGTGTTATACAATAATAATTTCCCATCACATTGAGCTAAAATGCATGTCTGAATAATTTTGTTTCTCAAAGAATTTGAAGATAAATGTGTAATTTGCACAAACTATTGACATTTACCATTTCAGTATGAGGAACTGTTAATATCGCTGATCATGTCAGCATCCACTTTCAAAATAGTAGTGATTTTTGTGACCTGACATTGGCAATTTAGCTTGTACAACTGCAGAAAATATATTTACATATCGATCTTTAAAGCCTGACTTTTCATTTACATCAAATGATCATTCTAATTTTATTTAGCTCATTTTTGCTTTCAATTTTTCTTTTACATGTAGGAAAAGTGAAGCAATGATTGCTAATATCATTAGTTAGTCCCATTAATAGAAACGGAATTTCACTTTCAATTAAATGATATCCTTTATATATAAGCCTCATTTGATATTTCAAGAGAATATAAAATAAATAAATTGAATTTCATAATGATTTGCTTTGCCTATCAAATTTCCTAAGTAAAACTTAGGAAGTTCATTCTATATGCATTAAAACACTTGACATCATATTGTGACTGATACTATAAATTCAGTTAAGTTCAGGTTAAATCCAATCAGTTTTTTGGTGATAGAATTTTGATGAAGTATAATATCAAAATATCATCATAACCACATAATCTTTACCAAATTAAGAACAATGTGGAACATTATATATATTTGTAATTGGTTGTGGTACACATATTATTCATAATTTGTTGCAAATTGTGAGTTTCTATAGGTGTATACACAATGTGATTATAGAAATGTCCCTGGATATGCAGTTAACATCTGAAAAATCTATAGTGCAGTTTATTGAAAAGGAAGGCAGCATTTTCACCTCTTAGAAATTACTAAAATATAAGATTATAAATTAATTAAACATGACATAAATCAAACATATATCAATAGTAAAAAGAAAAATATAAAATATTTCCTCATAATTTAGAAATGAGAACTTAACAGTTACATTAGCATTTGAAAAATTCCTTTTAAGGGCCTAAGATGAATGAGTGACTGTCAAGTGGCTACTATTATTATTGCACATCATAGTTATTGCCTAATTCATTACCAAAATAATTGCCTTTATTTATCCTAACCATATGTAACTTCTCATTTGACAATTTCTTCATATAATTTGCAGAGAGAGACAAAATTTTATTGGTAGTGTATGAAAAAGACTAAAACATAGATAAGTAATTAGTGAGGATGATAAATATGAAATATATATGAATTCGTGGAGAAAAATGTATTTGCTATTTGGATGACAAAATAAGAATCAGGGATTGCTTCTGCAGTTGTACAGACTGGGATTAAAGAGATCCAAATAGAACAGAAGTATAATTTTTTAAAATGACACGTAACTATCTAAGAGAATCCAAATCTCCTTGTTTGACAGTTCCTGTATTTGCTATTTCTTTAATTTATATAACTAATTAAAAATGATTATGCATTTTATATTCTAATTATTTATAAGAAAAATAAACCTGAAGTTTAAACATAAAAGCCTACAGTATTCCCATGTCTATTAAAATTCTTTAAAATAATCTTTCTCAGGAGAAATATAAAAACTGATAAAAAATCTACATTTCTTTCAGACTTGACTTTTTCCTTAGACTGTTTCAATTTCATCCACTGAAATTCATTTCAATAGAGATTGTAACACAAAGAAAAAATAGGCCAGCCTGCTTTTAATCAAAATATTTACTTTAAGATAAATAATGGGTTGCCAGCACCTCAAGAGGGTTTTTAGGTTACTTGTCCCTCATGAAGAGAACCAGAAATTAAATGTCAAGGATGATTTTATCTAACTGATTTCTAAAAACTTCCATTAGATAATTTTATACTCAATTACAACTTTTTTAAAATTATACTTTAAGCTCTAGAGTACATGTGCACAATGTGCAGGTTTGTTACATACGTATACATGTGCACGTTGGTGTGCTGCACCTGTTAACTCGTCATTTACATTAGGTATATCTCCTAATGCAACTTTTGCTGGCTTTCATCCCTTCTCACTTTAACAGGCTCCTGGACAAATCCAGTTTGTTCTAATGGTTTACTGACATGACTGATGATGGTATTTAATCCAGTTGTGTTATTTAGGATATGTTCTTTAAAATAGTGTTATATATAATTTAAATCTGTTTACACCCACAATATTAAATAATTCGTTATAGCAAATACCCTATTGGAATTCAAATTTATCAGAAAAGTATTTTTTTTCAAACTGCATTTTAAAATTTGTGGGTGATAGCATGTGGATATCTTTGGACATCCAGAGGTATCCAGGGTTTCTGTTATTATTGTTGTTGTTGTTGTTGTTTGAGACAGAGTCTGACTCTGTCGCCTAGGCTGGAGTGCAGTGGCTCTATCTTGGCTCACTGCAAGCTCCGCCTCCTGAGTTCATGCCGTTCGTCTGCCTCAGCCTCCCGAGTACCTGGGACTACAGGCGCCCGCCACCATGGCTGACTAATTTTTTGTATTTTTAGTAAAGAAGAGTGTTTCACCGCGTTAGCCAGGATGGTCTCGATCCCCTGACCTCGTGATCCACCTGCCTGGACCTCCCAAAGTATTGGGATTACAGGCGTGAGCCACCACACCCAGCCAGTACCCACGCTTTCTTACATCACTCACTAGTTTTTTGAACTTGACAAAGTTGCCTATGTATCCATGCCTTTGATTTCTCACCTCTAAAATTATAATGAATTTTAAAATGATGCTATGGTCTCAGTGTCTGTGTCCAGCCAAAATTCATATGCTGAAACCTAATCACCAAGGTAATTAGAAGGTTGAGCCTTTGGGAGGTGATTAGGTCATGAGGGCTTTCTCTTCAAGAATGAGATAAGTGCCCCTGTAAAAGAGACCTCAGAGAGCTAGGTCACCCCTTCCACCACGTGAGGACACAGAAAGCACAGTCTATAAGAAAGCAGGTCCTCACTAGACACCAAATCTGCTGACACATTAATTTGGAATTTCTAGCCTGCAGAACTGTGAGAAATAAATTTCTGTCATTTTTCTTATTTTTTAAAATTAGGTTCAGGAGTACGTGTGCTTCTAGTGGACCCATCACGCAAATATTGAACATTGTACCAAATAGGAAATTCTTCAACCCTCACTTCCCTCCCACTATGCCCCTTTTTGGAGTTCCTAGTGTCTTTTATCTTCATCATTATGACCCTATGTACCCACTGTGAAACAGTGAGAATACGTGATATTTGATCTGCTTCTGAGTTGGTTCACTTAGGATAATGGCCTACAACTCTGTCCATGTTGCTGCAAAGGACATAATTGCATTCATTTATTTTTATAGCTGCTTAGTATTCAAGGAATATATGTACCTGATTTTCTTCATGCAATCAACTGTTGGTGGACCCTTAGATTATTTCTATGACTTTGCTATTCTGAATAGTGCCAAGTGCAATGTCTTTCTATATAATGCATTTGTTTTTCCCTTTGGGTGGATACCCAGCAGTGAGACTGCTGGATGGACGCTATTTTCCATAGGTGTCGAACTAATTTACATTCCCAATAAGAGTGTATAAGTGTTTCCTTTTCTCCGCTTCTATGACAACATCTGTTATTTTTGTTTGACTTTTTAATAATAGCTATTCTGATTGGTGTAAGATGATATCACAGTGTGATTTCAATTTATTTCTTTGATAATTACTGATGTTGAGCATTTCTTTCACGTCTTTGTTGGCTGCTTACGTTTTTTTTTTTCTCTTGAGAAATATCTGTTCATATATTTTGCCCAGTTTTTAATGAGGTTGTTTGTTTTTCTCTTGTTGAATTGTTTGAATTCATTGTGGATTCGGGGTGTATATCAGAGGCCAATTTGCAAATATTTTCTCCCATTCTGTAGTTTGTCTGTTTACTCGGTTGATTATTTCTTTTTCTGTGCAAAAGCTTTTTTGTTTAATTATGTATTATTTGTTTATTGTTGTTTTTGTTGTGCTTGCTTGTGGGACCTTTGTCATGAATTCTACACCTAGGCTGATATCCAGAAGAGGTTTCCCAGGTTGTCTTCTAGAATTTTTATAGTTTCAGATTATGCATTTAGGTCTTTAATCCATCCTGAGTTAATTTTTGAGTATGGTGAAAGATGGAGTCCAGTTTCATTCTTCTGCATATGACTGGACAGTTTTCCCAGCACCATTTGTTGACAGTGCTGTCTTTCTCTTATTGTTTACTTTTGTTAGCATTATCCCAGATCAGATGGTTGTAGGCAGGTGGTTTTATTTCTGTGTTCTCTATTCTGTTCCACTGATACAGATCTGTGTTTCTATATTTGTACCACTGCCATGCTGTTTTAGTTACTATAGACTTGTAGTATAATTTGAAGTCAGACAAAGTGATGCCTCCAGATTTTTTTTTTTTTTTTTTCCCTTAAGAATGCTTTGGCTATTTGGCCCATTTTTTAATGGTTCCATCTGACCTTTAACATTTTGCTTTCTAATTCTGTGAAAAATGACATTGGTAATTTGGCAGGAATTGCACTGATTCTGTAGATTGCTTTGGGCAGCATAGTCATTTTAATGATATTGATTTTTCCAAATCATTAGCATGTTTTTCCATTTGTTTGTGTCATGTCCAATTTCTTCTGTGAATGTTTTATAGTTCTTCTTGTAGAGATCTTTCACTTCCTTTGTCTTTTTTGTATCCTGAGACTTTACTGAAGTTGCTTATCAAGACTAGGGATCACAACTCCTTAGTTTACAGTATTCTGTTATAACAGCATGGATGTACTAAGACAGGCAATAAGGATGTATAAGACTTCTTCTGATTATATCTCAAAATTTATAGTTAGGTCCACCTACTAAACTATTGTTAATCTGTTGTTGGCTTTTCATTTCATTTTCTAGGGGTGAATGTGGATGTGATTATGTGTTTTATATGGATGTTCTAATTAACGTTGCTCTTCATTTCTTTCAAAATAATGTGTTATCATTTATCTCATCACCTGTGCTTATATATCCATCTTCCTAAAAGGCTTTCTTGGTAGCCATATATATTTCTAAAACGATTTTACCCATAAAAATTGGGTTCATATACTATGAAATACATTTCCTAAACATTTATTATTAAAGTGAGTGTTCTTTCATAGTTTTCAAAGACATTAGTTACTAGCAATTTTACACTTATTACACTTACCACATGACTCCCTACTTTACTTAATGTTAGATTCCTGAGTGAAATTTATAGCACAGGTCTTCTCTGTCAACTATTTCTAAAATATTTCCCACAATCACGTTATTCTCAACACCATTACTTTGTTTTTTCTTCATAACTTTTAACCTGATATTCTGTATACTTATTTTTTATTTTATTTTATATCCTCTTCACTGCAATATGGATGGCTTGAAACCAGAAATTTTACCTGTCTTCATCATTCTACCAAGAACTAGCCATTTCTTAATAAATGAGTAAATTGTCAAATTGATTTAGTATGAATGAGTAAATAAATTAATATATGATGAAATATATAAAGAATTTATTCCTAAGTAAAATATTGGATATTTGTTACATACTACAAAACATTTCTGCTTTCAAATGGCTACAATACATTATGCTGTTAAACAAGTTTGTGGCAAGAGTTTCACAGTGTAAGTAGAAAGAGCTAGGCATTTTAAGAAGTGTACGATACAGATCATTCAGGTTCATGACAACCACACCATTTGCCTTTATACTGCTAACAGTCACTTCCACATATATAAATCTTGTCTTCTGCCTGCTGTGTGACCCACTGGCACATGCTATTCATTTTGCACTTCAGAAGACATCCTGAAATTCAACATCTGGGGAACATTTTACGTGATGAGTAAAGTACTTGATTCTCCTTGGCACTATCACCAACTGTCACAATTTATGGAGCATGCCAAGATTAAGTCATGACCTTGTAAGCCTGAAGAGTCTTTTCAAGAACCACTATTTGCAATACATAAATGAAAGTTACAAATAGCAGGAAAAGTTCTTGATAATGACCCACAAAAACTTTCATTCTCACATTATTGACCATCCTGCTGTTTGTTTACTCATTTGTTTATGTATTTATGTGTTTTTTGTAACCAGAGATTTTGCTTTGGGATTTGAGAAATTATAATGCAGTTTCTATATAAGCCTCTGGTGACAGTTAATCTGGTAACTTCAGGACATTATTTCTAATTTCTTGTATTTTAATTTGTCCATTGTTTTAGCCTCATTTTCTCTTGTGTGTTAGTGTTTTGGGAGCGATATTTCTCTTTTCTACCAAGCTTGAGAAAAAAAAAATTCTTACAATGATAGCCCCACACATTAACAGTCCTGTGATAAGTCCTGTTACTTATCTGAGACTCAGTTTCTCCGTCAACAAAAATAGCCTAGTATAATTTAAATATAAGTGATGCAATAATATTTAAAGAGATAATGTTCACAATTATTCTATAACATTCCTTGCCTATATCTTACAAATACTGCATACCAATCAAACACACCATAAGGCAAAAAAATCCTCAAAGATAAAAGAAACAAAGTAAATATACTTTGTATACTAAATAATAAAAATATAATAACAATATTCTAAAAATATTCTAAAATATCAATGGAAAATTCTCTTGACTCTTTAAAAATAAACACAAAATTTAAAACTTCCATCCACTTTTGCCATTTCTTTCTTATTTTAATATAGGACAATTTTCACTCCATTTGCAATAGCATGAGGCTAAAGGAACATCCTTTCCTTACTCAAAATTAAGCTAATTATCTTAAACTTGGAATATTAAAAGTGAATCCTACTACAACATTTTCTTAAAGATTATGATAAATGTAAAAACAAACATTCGCATTGGTTTTATTTGATTAAAATGTAAAGACATTTTATTTTACAATATGTATCACTCCTATATTGTAATATACTTTTACATATAAATTGTTGAAAATATGTCTTAAGTACATTTGAGACAATTAAAATACATATTGTCTGGAAATTTACAAAAAAAATTCTCATATGATAGAATAATTCAAAGCATTTAATAAAAATATCATTTCAGACAGTCTAAAATAAAACATATGGTAATTAGTAATCTGCAAATCATTATACTACTTAAAGTAATTCTCATAAAACTTTCCAAAATGAGACCAAGCTCATTTGTCATTATATGTTAATCTAATCATCACATTATATTGGATTTCCTGCAATGAAATGATCCAGCTGACAGTCACCCATGAGGATGTAGTCGTCAATCAAGGAAGAGCTAGAAAACCTCTGGAGGTTCTTTATTGATGTTGAAGAAATTTACATCATAGAAAGTGTCACCTTCTCTTTCTCTGTGACGTTTTTCTTGATCTCTAGAATGACAATTTCTCCAGCAGCCCATTTATTATCTTTTACACTCCCAGTAACGTAGTGTTTAAAATGGATAGGTACAAATATGTACCATAAATACTACATTGCACAGTTATTAAACAATCTGGCTGTATTTTAAAAATCTGTGTATTTGTCAAATGATCATTATGGCTTTAAATTTTCCTCAGCTTGACTAAACTTTAGTCAGGCTTCTTATTCACTCTAGACCCTAGAGCTACCTTTGCTTAGAGCAATTTCTTTAGCGAACTTATAATAGAAGATTCTTTTTCTGCCCATTGAAGATATAAATCTTCTCCCAATGTCTTGACAGTTTTACAATCTAGAAATGCCTTTTTCAAAGACCTGTAGTCATTTCTTTGAAGTGTAATTATCAAGGAGGATAAAGACCCTGTCTCCTACTCTCTATGGGAAGGTAGAAGCTTGACATCACTAAGTACCAATCAGCAAATTCAGATCGCCTAACCACACTGACCAACCACCCCAAGGAAGGAGTGTCCTCCATTCCTTGTCTACTAGCCCACTTCAGTGCTTAAAACTTGCCCCACTTTTGTTTCAGTGGATTTAGGTTGTTTCTCTTTTGTAATAGTTTTCAAAGAAGTTTTCCTTGCTTGTTAACTCGATCCAATGCAATTTTTCTCTCACACAGGCCTAAATACAGTGTTATTCAAAAGACAGAATTTACTTTTATTTGCCTCTTTAAAATATTTTTTATTTAACAAAATTGTGCATATCAAGTGCAATGACAAGGGTAACTGCAAATCAAATCAGGTAGCAAGTGATAAATTACTTAACACACCCAGGGTAATTGGAACTGAAGCCATCATCAAAGAAAAGAAATAGCAAAGAAATTTGTTATGATATGTCTCAAAGTCCTCAGGGTCTAGACATGCACTGTACCCTTGAAAGTATTAGAGTGGTTAACACCACAAGGTTTCTTTGCAAAGGAAAATCATCAGCCTTTATTAACTTAACAAACTCTTAAATTTAATTTTCTAGAAAATTACAAATAAATAACTGGAGAGAATTTTCTACTGTAAGATGTAAAATATAGGTCTAGCTAAGAGTGTTATTCTGAAACCCGGAAGATAAAGTAATCATTTATATAATTAACTACAGCAAAACTAACAAGTAGAAAATTTAAGTTTATACTAGTACTAGTTAATGTCTATTTAGTTTTTTTGAACATTACTTCCCATTTTAGACAATGTATATATTTAAATGTCATTCTATTGTTATTTCTCCCTAAATGATTATAAAAACTCCTCATAAGGAATGACCTAAAAATAACCAGGTAATATAAACCACTTAGGGTTAAGACAATGTATCATAATGATATTATATAATATTATTGATTTGTTGTGACTCCAGATCTTCTACATTTCAATTACTGTAAAGTTGTGTCATCAGGTATTTAATATTTTGCATGAGAGGTGTTGATAATAAGCACTGGAGTGTTTCTAAATGTCTCTAAATGAATAGATTGTCTTCTTTCTATTTCACTCTTTAAACAACAATTTAAATAAATCAATATTAAACAAAGTAAGTTACTAGTTTTTTAAATCATTTTTACTTCACTGTTTTGCCGTTGGACATTTCACAAGAGATTTTTGATTATACAAATTGTTTTTTGACCAAAGGAATCATTGATATATGTTTTGATCAAAGCAACATACAATTTCAGTATTATAACTAAAATCAAAAATCCTATTTACGGCAACAGTATGAAAAATGAGTATATTCAAACAAATTTAATGTTACCAATAACAAGGTTTTAGCTTAATCCATATATCAAGGTTCTATGTGTTCCACATCATTTTTAAAAAAAATTTTATTCAATCTACTTAATATAGAGTGATACAGTGAGAACTAATTTACTTTCTAATTATATATCTTTGTTTTGCTGCTGGTCTCACACATATAATTAATTGTCAAACATAAAACAGCTAGATATAGACATCTACAACCATATGAATTTTAGTTGTCAGGTACTCTTTTTTGTACAGTAGAAGAATAGGCAGATGGAAGAAGCAATGAGAATGTGTCTCTCACCTCTTTGATGAGACATTTTAAGCTTATGAATATGAGGATAACTTGTGAAATTTAATACACTTTAGTTTCATGCTCAGTGCACAGTAAAGAAATACACAATAATATATCCTGCTTTACTGTACATTCTACTAACTTTTTGATTTAGCAGATGTGCACAAAAATAATGTTATAATTATTTTTACATTAGAAGTAGTGTATATTTAAATTTTAAATTTGACTTAAAATGTTATAAACTATTGATAAATTAGAATAGGACTTTATATTTACTGTAAGAATATAACATTGTAATAGCAAAGTAAACATTTCTCAAGTAAATAAATACATTCAACAGTAAATGACTCTAAATCACATTAGGTACCCAATGCATTATTTTTGCCAATGTAGATGTCACTTATAAAATCAACTCACTTGAGCTCCTCTTAACCCAGTTGGCTATACTTAAAAGAAAACAGATAGCCAATTATCACTTCAAAAAAATAATGATATTTTAAATTGTCCATTCAAATTTCTGCTGCCTAAACATTAACCGAAAGACTCATAACCACGAGCATGGATCTGTAGTCAAGTTGTATGAATTGCAATCATGGTAAGTCACATTTTCTCAAATGACCTGGGAATTTTTGTTAAATTTTATACAGCTTATTTATTTTTTTCTTTTTTTTTTTCTTTTTGACATGGAGAGAGTAATTATATTTGCCTATAGAAGTCAGAATGATAAAAGTATTCAAACGACTCTTTGGTAGGGGACCAAGGATGCCCCCATGGTGACCCCAAGATGTTGTGTATATGTTACTCTACATGAAAAAGAAAAAAAGGGAATTTGCAGAGGTGAAAAATTAAGGGATCTAGAAATGGAGAAATTATCTTGCATTATCTTTATGGACCAAACGTAATAACAAGGGTGCTTGTAGTAGGGAGTCAAGAGGATCAGACTTAGAGATGGTCATAAAGGAGAAATGTGGGCCGGGCGCGGTGGCTCAAGCCTGTAATCCCAGCACTCTGGGAGGCCAAGACGGGCGGATCATGAGGTCAGGAGATCGAGATCCTCCTGGCTAACACTGTGAAACTCCGTCTCCACTAAAAAAAATACAAAAAAACTAGCCGGGCGAGGTGGCCGGCACCTGTAGTCCCAGCTACTTGGGAGGCTGAGGCAGGAGAATGGTGTAAACCCAGGAGGCGGAGCTTGCAGTGAACTGAGATCCGGTCACTGCACTCCAGCCTGAGCTACAGAGCGAGACTGCGTCTCAAAAAATAAAAATAAAAATAAAGGAGAAATGTGAAACTTCAGGAATATATGGCAAGCACAACTCAGCTAATCATTGACAAAGGATTAAAGATAATTCATAAAAGAGGGAAAATTAATCTAGAAATTGTCCTTATACCATTCAGAAAAATTAACTCAAAATAGATTAAAGAAATAAGTGTAAAATGGAAAACTATACAATTTGTAGAATAAAAGAGAAGAAAATCTGTTTCACTTCGGTCTTGGTGATAAGGTCTTAAATACAACATCAAAAGTATGATCCATGAAAACAAACACTAATATATAGAACTATATTGAAAATTAAAACTTCTGCATTACCAAATAGTTTAAGAGAATGAGAAGAAAAAGCAAGCCAAAAACTGGGTTAAAATGTTTGCAAAACACATACAGGTTGAATGAACATCCCTAATCCAAATATCAAAAATCCAAAATTCTCCATCTTTCAAAACATTTTGAGCACTGACATGACACTGACATTTCCACAAGTGGAAAATCCTACAACTGACCTCATGTGGTGGCTCACAGTCAGCACATTGTTTCATGCACGAGCTTTTAAAAATACTGTATAAAATTATCTTCACGGTATGTCGATGAGGTGTATATAAAATATAAATGAATTTTGTATTGAAACTTAGGTTCTGTCCCCAAGATATGCAAAATTTCCAAAATGTGAATAAAATCTGAAATCCAGAACACTTCTGGTACCAAGCCTTTCAGGTAAGGAATTTCCAATCTATATCTGATAAAGCACTAGTATCCAAAATGCACAAGTAACTCTTAAAAATCAACATTAAAGAAAACAACCCAATTATTAGGTTGGTGCAAAAGTATTTGTGGCTTTTGCCATTGAATATAATGCACAACCTATAAAAAGTAAGCACAAAATTTGACGGGACATCCCTCCAAAAAAGATAAACATGCAAATAAGCATATGGAAATTTGCTTAATATCATATGTCATTAGGAAATTTAAAATTAAAATGAGATATCTGTGAGAATGGTAAAATGCAAGTTGCAAATAAATAAAAGTAAACACTGTCAGTACTCATCTTGGGGGGGGATATGGTACAAAAGAAACTCTTATTAATGGCTAGGGAAAATGAAAACCGTTTTGAAAAATAGTTTAGCAGTTTCTTAAAGGTTAATCATGGTAATATATGTTTACATATACTTCTATGTGATTTTGGCCTAATAAAATTGAAAACTTGAGTTCACACAATTAATGCTTACAAATATTCGTAGAAATTCTATTCATAATTTTATAAATTGGAATCAATCAATATGTACTAGCATAGGTGGATAAATAAACTCTGGCACAACCATAAAATATTTTATTATTCAACAATAAAAATAAATGAACTATAAAGTCATGAAAACACATGGATAAATATTTGAAACCTATTGATCAATGAAAGAATGGGAGAAGCCATTTCTGACCTAAGTAATTTTGGAAATAAGTAGAGTATATAAGTGATGAAGAAAAAAAACACTTTCTACATAAACACTGTAATATAAGCATTGTATACAGTTGATAAAGTGGTTTCCTGTGAGGGTACAGGTTAACAGTTCTGGTACCACTTTACATGCATACTAGAATTGAACAATTCTATGGTACATGGTGGCAGCCAGGTTTCTCAAAGAAAGAGGTTATAGATAAGAAAAAAAGATTAGGTGGCCCAAGTAGTAACAGAGTAGATTTGAAGATAGCACTACACAATTATTTTGGATTAAAATAGATATAGATTGTAAAATATAGAAACATTTATACATATGTGTATTTATGTGATTTATATAGGTTAATATACTCAACATATTTTTTCTTGCTCTGTTGCCTGTGAATGACTAGAAGTTGTCACCCCAGGAACAAAGAGCATAACTAGTTCCCAGATACTGGTTTATAATCACATTGTTCAGTAAAAGCCACCAGAATCACTTAGAAAAATGACTGATTCTAGGACTGGGGCAGGAAATATACAAGATATTTCTGGAATATTTCTAATGCTAAACATAAGGAGGTACTTTAAAAATAGGCACAATTATGGGGTTATGTGAGAGGGACACAAGAGCCAGAACTCGCAAAGCTCAAAGTTGGAACAATTTGAGCAACAAAATAAAGTATTATTGAATTAGAATATAATGTGTAAAATGAATATCCATGAGTCTTTGCTCATATAAATAATTGAACAAATAAATAAACGTAAAAAATAAAGAAATTTCCAGCTCAGAAGATCTTCAATAATTTGTGCAAATACTCTACTTTCAAGGAGGTGGAGTATAACTTCTCACTTAAAAAACATGTATACCAAATAGTTGTATATATTTATGGGATATTTTGTGATATTTTGATCCATATGATATATTGATACAAACACACAATGTGTAGTAATCAAATCTGAGTAGTTATGATACCCATCACCTTAAACATTTGTCATTTATTTGTGTTGGGAACATTCCAAATCTACTTTTCTATATATTTTAAAATATATAATAAAATACTGTTACCTATAGTCATGCTACTGTGCTATCAAACACTAGAAATTATTTCTTCTACTTAACTGCATTTTTGTACCCATTAACCATCCTCTTTTTATTACCCATCTCCCCTACCCTTCCTAGACTCTGGTAACCACCATTCTATTTAACTACCTTCATGAGACCCATTTGTAACTCTCATATATAAGTGAGAATATATGATATTTGTGTTCCTGTGCCTGGCTTCTTTTACGTAATGTAATGTTTTCCAGTTGCATTCATGTTGCCACAAATGAAAAGATTTCACTCTTTTTTGAGCTAAATAATCCATTGTGTATATATTCCACATTTTCTTTATCCATTCTTCTGTTGATAGACATTTAAGTGGATACCGTATTTTGGCTGTTGTGGATAGTGCTGCAATAAACATGAGGATGCAGGTATCTCTTCTATATACTGATTTTCTTTCTTTTGGATAGATTCCCAGAGGTGGGATTGCTAAATCATATGGTAGTTCTACTTTTACCTTTTTGAGGAACCTCTATACCATTTTTCTTAGTGGCTGTACTAATTGGAATACATGTACAGTTTTGGTGGGACTATAAATTAGTACAACTGTCTACTCTTTAGACATGGGTTATACATAATAACCTTCCTCACAAATGTATAGAATGGCAAGAAGGAAAAAAATTAGTCATCACAAAAATATTAACTATTTGATGCAATGGATGTGTTAATTATCCTAATTTAATTTTTCCACATTGTATTAGAAAACCAGAACATCACTTTTCACCTTATAAATACATAGAATTATAATTTATCAATATGTAGTAAAAATGTAACTTTTCAGAGGAGAAATCAGATAGCAGACCCTGCCTAGGTGATTAAAGTTAACATTAAGTGTAATAATTCATATTGTTAATATATA
>NW_012115355.1:3311318-3384929 GCF_000951035.1 Colobus angolensis palliatus | reverse complement strand
AATGGCAATCATTAAAAAATCAGGAAACAACAGGTGCTGGAGAGGATGTTGAGAAATAGGAACACTTTTACACTTTTGGTGGGACTGTAAACTAGTTCAACCATTGTGGAAAACTGTGGTGATTCCTCAAGGATGTAGAACTTGAAATACCATTTGACCCAGCCATCCCACTACTGGAGATGCTGCTAAGGATAATAAGTCATGCTGCTATAAAGACACATGCACACGTATGTTTATTGAGGCAATATTCATAATAGCAAAGACTCGGAATCAACCCAAATGTCCATCAGTGACAGACTGGATTAAGAAAATGTGGCACATATAAACCATGGAATACTATGCAGCCATAAAAAGGATGAGTTCATGTCCTTTGTAGGGACATGGATGCAGCTGGAAATCATCATTCTCAACAAACTAGTGCAAGAAAAGAAAACCAAATACCGCATGTTGTCACTCATAGGTGGGAATTGAACAATGAGGTCACTTGGACACAGGAAGGGGAATATCACACATCGGGTCCTATTGTGGGGTGGGGGGAGAGATAGCATTAGGAGATATACTTAATGTAAATGACGAGGTAATGGGTGCAGCACACCAATATGGCACATGTATACATATGTAACAAACCTGCACATTGTGCACATGTACCCTAGAACTGAAAGTATAATTAAAAAAAAAAAAGAGAGAGATGCCAGTTAATTATAATCTGTGATCCTGAATTGGATTCTAGATCAAGGAAGAGGGAAAAAATGCCATAAAGAACATTACTGGGACGATTGGCAAAATTTGAATACGGATTATATATCAGATAATAACATTACATTAACATTAAATTTTCTGATTTTAATAAAAAAAATGGTAGTAAGTTGATGAGAGGTCAGGAGAATATGACAGATGAGGTAAAACTTCGTAGCCCAATTTGTTCAACTTTTGAAGTGTTTTTTTTGTGTGTGTGTGTGTGCAAGGTGCAGTCGGGTGTTGTCATGGAGAAGAATTGGGTCCTTTCTGACCAAAGCTGGATGCAGGCAGTGCAGTTTTTGGTGCATCTCCTCGACTTGTTGAGCATGCTTCTCACATGTAATAGTTTCGCCACGATTCAGCAGACCACCAAACAACATGACCTTTTTTTTGGTGCAAGTTTGGCCTTAGGAAGTGCTTTGGAGCTTCTTCTCAGTCCAATCACTGAGTTGGTCATCGCTGGTTGTTGTATAAAATCCACTTTTCATCGCATGTCACAGTCAGATCGAGAAATGATTCATTGTTTTTGCATAGAATAAGAGAAAATGACACTTTAAAAACTATGATTTATTTTTGATATTCAGCTCATGAGGCACACACTTATCAAGCTTTTTCACCTTTTCAATTTGCTTTTAATGCCAAAAGATCATAGAATGGTCTATGATGAGTTCTTCAACAATTTCTCATGTAGTTGTAAGAGGATCAGTTTCCATGATTGCTCTCAATTAGTCGTTGTCAACTTCCAATGGCTGGCCACTATGCTCCTCATCTTCAAGGCTCTCCTCTCCTTTACAAAGCTCCTTGAACCATCACTGCAATGTTCGTTGTAAGTTCCTGGGCCAAATGCATTGTTGATGTTGTAAGTTGTTTCTGCTGATTTAATAAAGACCCATTTTAAACTGAAATAAAGAAATCATTTGAATTTGTTTTTTGTCTAACATTATTTCCATAGCCTAAAATAAACAGCAAGTAATAAGTCATTAGCAAAAAAACATAAAGCAACAATTGCTCATTAAATGATGTATAACATAACCACATTTATATCAGAATGTATTCCAGGCCTGGCGCGGTGGCTCAAGCCTGTAATCCCAGCACTTTGGGAGGCCGAGACGGGCGGATCACGAGGTCAGGAGATCGAGACCATCCTGGCTAACACGGTGAAACCTCGTCTCTACTAAAAAATAGAAAAATCTAGCCAGGCGAGGTGGCGGGCGCCTGTAGTCCCAGCTACTCCGGAGGCTGAGGCAGGAGAATGGCGGGAACTCGGGAGGCGGAGCTTGCAGCTGAGAGCCGGCCACTGCACTCCAGCCCCAGCGACAGAGCGAGACTCCGTCTCAAAAAAAAAAAAAAAAAAAAAGTATTCCAATATCAAATGTTAAATTCCAACAATGCAAAATCTGCAGTTACTTTTGCACTCACCTAGTAACAAAGGAAACTGGTTGTTGGGTGTAAGGAAATTCTGTTTACTATCTTCATATTCTTAATGTTTTCTAAAACTTGTAGAATCAAATGATCAATATAAAAACATTTATTGGCTGAAAAACAAAAGTGTTGAAAACATCTCAGACATTATTTGGCAAGTGTGCAAAGACATATACAAGAATATACATTGTTTGCAATAGGGACAAAATGAGAAAATTTAAATACATATTAATTAATAATCGCTCAGATAATTTAGAAGTTGACCAATAACACCATAGATAAAGTAATTATGTAGATTTATATTTGTTGACCAAATATATGGTCACAATATATAATTTAAAGAGCAAAAAAAATCAGATTAAAGATTAGCAATAGTAGCATGATTGCTATGTTGATTTTTTTTAAAAAATGTACGTGTGTAGACAGATCTGAAAGGTTGTAAACAAATAAAATAGCTCTTTCTGAATTATGAAATGATGGTTTTTTTTCTTTTTTTGTATTAAACAAATCTCTTGCAATAAGCACATAAACTTTTTAAAAGAAAATATATTTTACATAAACATTTTAAAAAATGACTTCCAAAATTTGTAAGAGTGGTACCCTGAAAGTTAAATAGAACTTCACCAAGCAACCTTGAAGCAAAAAGGATATCCAGAGAGTGGAACTTGTATGCAAAATACAAACATGTAAGATCATATCACCTGAAAAGAAAAAAAACAAAAAAACAAAAACGATGTTTATATATTTTTGTTTGTTTGCATAAAGAAGCTTATGACTATGGTTTTTCCTCATTTCATACATCATTGATATTGTTGTACTTAAGGAAACAGTGTTGAAATACATAATTATGAAAACCCCCACACCATAAATCTAATGTGCAATGAAATGTAAATCTAAGGTTTTATGTTGTTCATCATTGTGGCTAAATTTTTCTTTTAACTTAGAAGAAAATATATTTCTGTAATATAGTGGTTGAGTTTTTTCAAACACAAAAATCCTAATAAATATGGCAAAAATAAGAATTCTCTCTAATATAACTATCTCAGTTCTGCTATATTTAAAATGATAATTTGAAGAGTAATACAGATTACTATTCAAATAGATATATGGAACTCATAGATTAAATTATTAAATCACTTAAAATTAAATGACTTCATAGGGACATGTGGAAGAAATTGAAATGAAAAAGACATAGTTCTTATTTCTAAAAGACTTCAACCAATAAAAGAATCTAAAAAAACTATGTTGAGACCAGGCATAGTGGCTCATGCCTATAATTTCATTACTTTGGGAGGTCAAGGCGAGTGGATTGCTTGAAGCCAGGAGTTAGAGAGCAGCCTGGGCAACATACTGAGACCCTGTCACTACAAAAGAATTAAAAAAAACAAAGAAAAAAAGTAAACTAAATTAACTGGGTATGGTGGCATGTGCCTATAGTCCTTGCTGCTTGGGAAGTTGAGATGGGAGGATTGCTTGAGCCTAGATGTCTGAGGTTACAATGAGCTGTGATTGTGCCACTTCACTCTAGCCTGGGTAACAGAGTGAGAGATCCTCTCTCGAAAACAAACAGAAAAACAAACAAAAAAGTCAAATTAGAGTTAGGATGTAAAGCTTAAAGGAAAAGCAACAAAAATGGTAAATAACCGTAAATAAAATATTTTCTCACTTAATTAAAATAAATTTCACTTGGAATAAAACTAATAATATTTTAATGGGTGGGGTTTCAATCCATGCAGATGTGCTGTACATACCAAATATAACAATAAATGAGAACATTTTAGTTCTAAAGTGGTACAATGTTAACTAAATAGAATGTGAAAGTGTAGTTTAATATAGTTTAATTTATACAGTGACCAAGAAAAGAATAATGATGCGATGAAATATAACCAAGAAGTCAATTCATAAATGTGAGTATTCAAATAATTCTACAGCAGGCAGGAATAGGGAGGAGAGCAGCAACAACAAACAGGCAGGACAAACAAAAATAAATAATAAAATGCTAGATTTGAATTCTACTAAATAAATGCATTTAAAGTAATTGGCCTATATAAGCAAAATTTAAAAGGGAAATTTCAGATTAAATAAATAAATAAAATGTGTTCCAACTATACACTGGATACAAAAAAAAAAAGTGAATACACTATGATGTCAACAAGCTAAAGTGAAAGAACATAGAAAAATACATGCCTGCAAAAGGAAAATGAAGTGGCCAATTTAATACTGGACAAATTGGACTGTAAATCAAAGAAAATTGCCAGTGATCAGGCATATTACACAAAAATGAGAGGGTCAATTAACCAAGAAGAAAAAACAATCCTAAATTTGTATGCTGTTAATGATAGAGCTTTAAAATACATGAAGTAAAAACTGATATGAAAGAAGAAATGACAAAGCCAAAATTATTTGGAAACTTTTATCACACATGTTGTGATATTATTCAGTTTTGAATATTTTATTAACATTTTTATTCATTTCTTCATGTATTTGCTATTTAATTTCCAAATATTTTCAGACTTTTTATTTATCTCACTGCTATTGATTTCCAATTTACATTCATTTTGGAAGAGAGTGTATTTTGAATGCTTCTCTCCTTTAAAATTTGTTAACAAGCCTTTTATGGATCATGATTTGGTTTATCTTAATTACTTGTCTTTGTGTCCTGGAGAGAAATGAGCATTTTGTTGTTATTGGATGTATAGATATATGTATTTTTAAATTTCCATTCATTTCAGACAGTTGGTTTGTCTTAAGCTATGTTTATTTTGCCTTAATTTTGCATGGTACATAGTTTGAGATTGGCGATTTGGTAGCTCTTATTGTTCTTTTTTATTTTGTTTTTCAGATTTCTAAAAAGAGGCAAGTTTCTTCCAGAGTCTATAGTTCTCAACAGTCAGCTGTAGGCTTGTTGTTAGTACTTTGATTTATTTTTTCTTACCTTGTGTGTGTAGGTACATTATCTGGCTTGAGGTTTACTAAATTCTTGTATAGGTGGATTATAGTCTTTTACTAGTTTTTAAAAAGTTAAGCTATTATAAATCTTCTAAAACTGTTTTTGTATCCTTTTCTCTTGTTTCTCCACCCGAGATGACATATACATGTGTTGTAACTTTAAACTATGTCTCAGATCTTCTTTATTCTCTGGTATCTTCTATCCATTCTTTTATCTCTGTGAATGTTTTGTGTTTACTTTGCTTCGAGTTATGTAATCCTTTCTTCTATTTTCAGTCTCCACTTAAACCAAGTCAATACGTTATTCATTTCAGATACTGTGATTTTCAGTATGAGAATATTATTTTAATTTTAATAGATTGCTGCTTTTTAAATGTACACCATTATTTCTTCCATTTTTCTTGATGAATTTATAATAATTATTTTATAATTCGGTAGGCTATGCTAGTTCCTACAGATGTATCATTTGGGAGTTGGCTTCTTTTTTCTCTCTTGATATTACTCATACATTCATGTCCTTTTTTGTCTGCCATGAAATTATATACTGTAAATTTGTTTATAAAAATGTGGATCCAGAATTTGATGTAATTTCACCAGGGAGAATTCACTCTTTGCTCAATCAGGAAGATACTATAAAAATCTGATCATCTGAATTCAATCAGCTTATTGCTTCAGCTAAATCCAGTTTAACTCTGATTTCAAAATCCTGGTAAAAAGAAATAAATTGTCACATGTATGCTGCAGGTTTTGTTACCTAATGATTTTTCCTTGCCTAAAAAATCACGTAACCTTGGGAGATTTCACTTCATCTCAGCCCTTAGCAAATATCCAATGGGAAAAATTCCCCATGCATTTGGGGATGTTCTAGATTCCATTCTCTCAGGCAAGGTTACCTGACTGTCAAAAGGTCTGTTTGTTTCTCCTGATACTGAATCCCTCTAACTATGTTAAACCTACTCTTCACCTTGTACTCAGACTCAACAATTTTCCCTGGAGAGTGAGGGGTTGGAATGTCTGATGATCTTATCTCACCTAGGTAGTACTGTTCATTTTTCCGGATTTTTTTATTTCAACCTTTATTTTAGAGTAAAAGGGTACACATGATGATTTGTTGCATAAGTATATCACATGATGCAGAAGTTTGGAGTATCAATTAATCTGTCACCCAGATACTGTGAACAAATACTGCATGGTCATTTGGATAGAGATGGAAAAACACTTTCTATAAAATCCAGCATCCCTTCATGATTAAAAAAAAAAATCCCCAAAAACTAAGCATAGAAAAAATATAACTCAAAATAATGATTCATCTATGAAAATCCACAGGCAACATCATACTGAACAGGCAAACTCTGGAACCATTCCTTTTGAGAACTGGAAGAAGACAAGGATATCCACTCACACCATGCCTGTGTGTGTGAAATATTGGGGGAACCCACCCCCAATATTTCAAAATAGGTTCTTTCTATTTTTCATAAGTGTCAGCTGACTGAGAAATAAAGAGAAAGAGTACAAAGGAATTTTACAGCTGGGCCACTGGGGGTGACATCATATATTAGTAGGACCATGATGCCCACCTGAGCCTCAAACCAGCAAGTTTTTTATTAAGGGTTTCAAAAGGGGAGGGGGTGTAAAACAGGGAGTAGGTACAAAGATCACATGCTTCAAAAGGCAAAAAGCAGAAGTACTAATAAGCTTCTAAAAAAGATCATATGCTTCTGAGAGAATAAGACAAAGGGAAAAAGAGCTACTGATAAGGGTCCAACAAAGATCACAAGGTAAAGGGCAAAAGCATAACTATTGATAAGGGTTTATGTCCAGCAGTGCACATATTGTCTTGATAAACATCTTAAATAACAGAAAACAGGGTTCTAGAGCAGCAAACTGGTCTGACCACAAATTTACCAGGGTGGAGTTTTTCCCCACCCTAGTAAGCCTGAGTGTACTGCAGGAGACCAGGGCGTATCTCAGTCCTTATCTCAACTGCATAAGACAGACATTCCCAGAGCGACTGTTTATAGATCTCCCCTCAGGAATGCATTCATTTCCCAGGGTATTAATATTAATATTCCTTGCTAGGAAAAGAATTTAGTGATATCTCTCTTACTTGCACGTCTGTATATAGGCTCCCTGCAAGAAGAAAAATATGGCTCTTTTTGTCCAACCTCACAGGCAGTCAGACCTTATGGTTGTCTTCCCTTGTTCCCTAAAAATAGCTGCTATTCTGTTGTTTTGCAAGATGCACTGATTTCATGTTGTTCAAACACACATGTTTTGCAATCATTTTATACAGTTAACACAATTATCACAGTGGTCCTCAGGTGACGTACATCCTTAGCTTATGAAGATGACAAGATTAAGAGATTAAAGACAGGCATACAAAATTATACAAGTATTATTTAGGAACTGATAAATGTCCATTAAATCTTCACAATTCATGTTCCTCTGCCACGACTCCAGCTGGTCCCTCCATTCGGGGTCCCTGACTTCCTGCAATAGAAAGAAATGTATCTCAACAGGAAAAGAAGTCATCAAACTATGTCTATTCTCTGGAATTTTAATTTAACTACACTTATTTGGTTCATGATTATCTGACATACTTGAAAATATGATTTATTCAGGCTATTCTAGTTGTTTCAATCTCTATCTACCGTATTATAGCTAGATTCAGAGGTCCTATAACTGCTTTCAAAATTCGTCAATATCTCACTATAGTTTAGAAATTTTTTGTAAAAACTACTCTTTTGATTATCATATACTCTTTATGTTATAATTTGGAACAATATTTCATGTTAATTTCCTTTTTATCCACTCTTTAATATGTAGAAGAACATTTATTTCCTAATATATCTGGTCGTCTCATGGTTCTCTTGTCTTTCATAATTGCCTGATATGTTCTGTGCTAAATTGAATCTTACCTGTTTTTTCTGTCCATTGAACTATTACAGTTTCTTCAAGGGTGAGTTCACATTACATATTCTCAAGAGAAACATATTCCTAAACTTCTTTAAATTTCTTTCTTTTTTACTATGATAAGACTCAAGGCATGAATGTTTAATTAGGTTAGCCTGTTTCTCCCTATTCATCTACCAACCCCTCACAGAAAATTTTGTACATCTCAATTTCTAAAATCTGGCAGTATCAATAAAGACATAAGTTATGCTCACAGAAATCTAATTAGAAAGGTTATATACAACCTTATGTCTAAAACATAAAGATTAACCTTAAGTATAAACAGATATGTTAACAATCACTGTGTTATGATAAAGCAAAAATAGAATATCTATGGGATTTTATCCCATTGTGGTATAATTTTGGAGGCAAATTTATTTCCAGCTCATTATTTTTTAATTAAAGTTTTGGCAGTGGAAACAGTCTAAATAAAAATTTCTAGTATTTTTGTTTGTTTGATTGTTTGTTTTAAAGAATTTACAGCATCTCTCAAATTCTATTGTATATTTGGCTAACTGTGGTAAATTTTCTTTTTTTCACATTTTGATTTTCCCTTTATTTTAGAAAATATATCTAAAAATTAGGAGAAAGACAATCATTAGTACTACACAATTCTATATACATATATATATATATATATATATATATATACACATACATATATGTGTATACATATATATGTATATATATATACACACACACAATTTAAAAATCTGATAATTTCTCTGTAATTTATCCCAAGCAGCTTCCAGTAGTGGGTTCTAATATAAGTTATATACAAATAAAACTTTGCAGAGTCATAAACAATATTCTCTACTTTGTGCTTTATCCAATAGATAGGTAACAATTTACCTTGGGATTAATATTTTTCCACATGAATATTATATGTTCTAAACAGTCTTGAGAACAGAAGGGAGAAACACAGAAAAATACATTGTATCCATCTGACAAAGGTCTAACATCCAGAGCCTACAAGGAATTTAAACAAATTTACAAGAAACAACCTCATTAAAAAGTGGGTGAACATCCAATTTGATGAATATCCAAAATATAAAATGAGTATTAAGCTAATATACCTAATTAAAAAAATAAAAATGCAAATGTGGCATGAAATTTTTATTAGTGATAAATATGTTTAAAAGAGGTAATATCCCTTATGTATTTCATTTTAAGAAACATTTTGAAACTTTAAGCTGGGCGATTTTAAAATAATTTAAATTGAATTTTAAAGAAACTGGCAAATGTAATATTTTAATATTTTTGTTATTTTTATTATTTATAGATGTTGTATATTCTGATAGCATAAGCCTAAATGCAGACCTAAAATTTTATACTTGTTTCTTAAAAAGATTATTTGTGTTATTTACAAAGATAAAAATTGTACAAAATGTTCTGTCTTCATATATTAGTATGTAACTAAATGGTGAAGAACATTGATTATGGCAAAAATATTTATCTGTTTTTATACCTGAAAGATTTATATTCTAAACTTTTATACTGTAGAATTTCCTAGCAGGTAAACAAATAAATAATTTAATAAATTTAATATAGTTGTGTCATACTTAGGTGAGGCCAAATTAAATAAGGCAATATTTTTCCCCTAAAATTAAATGTAAATATGAATCATGCCACAACAAATTTTATGCAGACTAGTTTTTTTTGATTCCAGGTAGGTATCAGTTTGCTAAGACTGCCAAAACAAAGTACCTCAGACTGTGTGGCTTAAACCATAGAAATTTGTCACAGTTTTGCGGGTTAGAAGTCTAAGACCAAGTTGTCAGCAGGGTTGGCTTCTTCTGAGGTCTCTGTCTTTGGTTTACAGATGGCTGTCTTCTCCCTGAATTCTTGCAGTCTTCCCTCTGTGTGTATATATGTTCTAATATCTTTCCCTTATAAAAAACCATTCATATTAGATTAGGACCCAGGCTAATGACCTCGTTTTTACCTACCTTTGTAAAGTTTTTCCTCCAAACACAGTTATACACAGAGGTACCTGTAGCGACGACTTCAACATACAAATTATGGGGAACACAATTCAGGCATAACAAGTTGTCAAAGAAAGTTACATTGTTTCATTTCTTCATTGTTATATGGATGATATGAGATTAAGGTGTTAATCACAAAACAATTTTAATGAAGAAAAGTGGATGAAAATTGTCTGGAAAGTAGATGGGTCATAATGGTGACATTATCAGGCTTGCTAAATTTTTTTAGACTTAGAATGAGAACTATAATACTTAGTACTTAGTAGTTTTTGTTTTTTCACTGTTTGTTTTTGTTTCTCATGCATGTTTGTTTATTAACTTATGGAGCCAGACATCTGCTGCCCCCATGACTTTGTAGACCATATAGTGAAGATGGTAACTGCATAGGATGTATTACAGGGCTGAGTCTTAAGCAATTATACCACTTAATTAAGAAAGGGAAGTGATTTTATACTCAAATATCAGTGAAATGCATATTAGTATCTGAGCTATTCAAATTATATCTCTTAATAATCACAATTTCTTAAATGTAGCCTTTCTTCAAGGTTTTATTTATAAAATTAAAATATGTGCATCTGAAAGACTCTCACTTCCCAATCCCAAGTTCTAGAAGCCTTGATTAAAATCTTCATATATTTATTTGAATTATTGCATTAGTTAATGCATGTAATAGACACAGCAGAAGATACTGAGTTATTTCTCTTTGTCCTAACATCAATTATGTTTTAATAAACTAGAGGTCTTTTCTGGTACATATTAATGAACTCCATGTAAGAATATCTTAAGGATCCATATTTTAAATAAGAAAGTTATCACACTAATTTGATAGATAACACACATAAAAGCTCCACTTGTTTGGCATCAAACATAACAATGTTCGCTTCTAGCATTACAATTTGATTTAATAAGATGAACTCTTTTATAAGTTTATATTCAAGTTTTATAGACAGTCCAAATATTCCCTTTCCAATTTTCAGCATTCTTTCTCTCACTTTTAATTGATTTATCATGGTACTACAGAGTTTTGGAACATATTCATTTGAAATAACTTACATTATACTATTTTATGACTGTAACCCTTAGTGTATTAAACAATTTCTTATATCCTTCTTATTTGCTTAGCTTCTTTAATTGTTACAGTTATTTTTATATTATCTCCTTAGTTGCTACTTCAGCTGTTTCCCTGATGTAATGCTGATTAGCCTTACCCTAATGAGTACTATTGCAGACTCCCAATGGAAACCTATAAGCAATAAAACAGTTTAGCATTTCAGTGCAACAATTGTTCATTTCTACCTTAATTTCAAGTATTACAAGAGATCATTTAAAATATAATTATTAAATTTTTAAGATTAAAATAATTTTCTCAAATAATAAATATGTGCATCAAAAATTAAATTTCATTCCTTTATGTTTCAAATTTGTGAATACAGAACACTACTGACATCTCTATAATATATATTCTTAAGTATTTATGTTTAAGAACTTACACATACATAAAAATTAAATATAAAGAGGTGAAATTCATTTTAGTTTGAAACTTAAGAAGGCATTAAATCATCTAATACTTCAGGCATCACTCTATGTCATCAAGCAAAATAGTTTTTACATTAATTTTAAGGCAGAAACTTAGAACTCATTTTCAGCATGAAAGGTTAGTAAAAGCAGACACATCAGGTCAGAATAGACAAAATCTCTTCTGTGACACAAGCCATAATCACAAACGGCTCTCCAGTCCTATAAAACCTGTGGAAGTAAAGTATAGACCTACTCTAGTTTTTCATAAAACAAAATTTCCCATGCATGAAACATAGAAAAGAGTGAGAAATACATTGGATCTGCAAATTATTGTGTTAGGCATCTTCCTAACTTAACTGCTTTTTTTTTTTCCTAATTTCCTAACTTAACTTCCCTAACTTCCCTTTTTTTCCCCAAAGGAGAATTATTTTAGGAACATTTGCATTGGTGTTTTAGGCAGAGGACTAAGAATTAAGAACGGTTTAGTGAAAAATATGGATAAAATACCATGCTTTACACTCTTTATATTCAAGAATGATGTAGTAATTTTGGTACTTAAAAATTCATGCTAAATAAAAATATTGTAGATAATGTTTTGTTGATGTTAGTTATAAACATAAAATAAATCACACAAATGTATTTCCAAAGTAAATATAGGGATTATATCAGACTACAAATATATACTGGACTGCAGCACCATGTGTATTGCTATTCCAGAAATAACATAAAATATTTCTAAGATGTAAATTGTATGACATTAATTAACATAAGCTAACCAATGTTGGATTAATTCTAACCAATATTCATTAAAATATGCATTGTACAAAAAGATGACAAACACAATATTTAAACTGGATAGATTTGAAAAACTCTTGAGACTTTCTCTTTATATCACTGATTTATTAAAAGTTATTTGACCCAATGATTTATTGAGCCAAAAAAGTACCGCTTTCATTGAGTTGAAATTGTGATAAACTGTTCTCAGACCCAAATATTATTCAACTAGAGCCCTCGTTTAGTTTAAATAGAAGCTTTGGTCAAAATATTTCTTTCAAAAACTTTCTTCTCTATGAGCAAATAACAGATGAGTAAGCATGACCTAGGAGGTCAAGTATTATCTCATGAAGATAATTTTTTTATGCAGTGACAGAGTTTTGTTGTTGCACAGGCTGGAGTGCAATGGCACGATCTCGGCTCACCACAACTTCCGCCTCCTGGGTTCGAGAGATTCTCCTGCCTCAGCCTCCTGAGTAGCTGGGATTACAGGCATACACCACCGCAGCCAGCTAATTTTGTATTTTTAGTAGAGATGGGGTTTCTCCATTTTGGCCAGACTGGTCTGGAACTCCCAACCTCAGGTGATCTGCTCGCCTTGGCCTCCCAAAGTCCTGGGATTACAGGTATGAGCCACCTTACCCGGCCAAAGATAATTTTATAATGGTTTATATTTTGAAAGAAATGAATGTATTTGCTTCCAAAATAACATAAGGACATTGCAGCACACATGGGAGGCTGAGAAAAGTAAAAGCAAGCCACATATCATAATAATTCTCTGTCCATCACTGTTTTCATTTTGCTCTATTTCTAATTGTCTGTTTTCCTATCATTTTCATAGTAATAATTATAAAATAAATATCCAATTATATAAGAGAATTCAGAATGAGAATATAAATTCTGTTTTCAAATTCACTCACACATCATTTTCTCATTCTATAATGTAAATAACGACTGTTTTCTGTATATTTTCTAGTAAATGTTATAGCTATGTTTAAGAATGTCATTTTTTATAGATGTCTATATGTATATCCATATCTATATTCTATGTTAATATTTGTGTAATAAACAGGATTTTACTATGACATCTGTTATAAAACTTGTGTTTTGCTTTTTTAAAAATTATAACAATTATAATATAAATATTTTATGTCTGCATGTATGCATATATTATTTTTCCCTCTGATTATTATTATGTAATATTGGTCTCTCATTATTAAAATAATCTGTCTTCTATATGTGGATAAATAATTTATTTCCAGATTTTGGTCTTATAAACAATTTTGTAATGGTAATGATATTGAATATGAGAGAGGGTAAAGGAGAGAAAGAAGGAGAGGCAGAGAGAGGAAGGTAAAAGAATGATAGATAATTACTACCCTTATGTGACTTGTAAAGTAAATGCAACCTAAGTTCAAATGTTATTGTGTAGTCATTTGAACAAATACCTGGGGAACCTTTATCCTTGCCAGTGACTGAGTTAAGCAAAAGCCTTTGCCACTGTAACCAATAGACCGAAAAAAATGTGTCTGCTTGTAGGCTACTGTGCAAGGTTTTTTGGTTTGCAAAAAGAAAACACTGAAGAGAAGATGTCCTACTGCCCAGAAGAGGAAGGCACTTGTTTATTTACAGTAGAAATTCCCATAGGTCACCACCTGCAAAATCTTCAATGCTTAGGCTATTACTTGGAGCCTGGGAATATCCGTGCTCCTTCTTCCACTGCAGATTGGGTGTTCCTTGACAGTTAAGAGGCTAATCTTAAGCACTATATGACTGCCTGTTTTCCTAGTCCACTCTTTATACCCTGTGTGCCATTTTGAATTCTTCAAGATGACATCAAGGCAAGATGAGATATGCAGAGTTTGTTCAAGAGAAACAGTTGTGACAAGTAAAGAGGAAGAGAACACAGAGAACCTCTAGGTCTCAATGCACATCTAATACCTTTTAAAGGAGAGAGAGAAAAATGGAGTGGATAGAAAAATCTGCCGGCTGCAGTGCAGCTCTAAGAAAGTTTTGACCAGAACTATGGGAATCTTCTAACAAAAGTTGCTCATAGAAAACTCCCATATCCAGGAAAGAATGGCATAGTTCCAGATCCTTTGCTATGTTTAGTGATTTTAAGAAGCCTGGGAGAAACAGAACAAAGATGTGGCTGGAGAGTAAGTCAAATATACTTCACATAGCAGGTTTTCTTGATGGAAGATCTAGGTAGAATGTAACGATGGAAGATCTAGATAGAACATAAACTTCTTTATCATATTGCTCCTATCTTAGTAAAATTTCATTTTCTCTGCAATTGCAAATACTGCTGCTTTCTCTACAGTTGGGACTCTGTTCAAGCAGAATACATCATTGTGTGTTCATGTTTGTGTAAAATATCATGTAATACTGATATACGCAATTTCATTATTGGCGAGACAAAAAGAGTTTACTAGTAGAAATGTCTATTATCTTCTTACTGTTTAAACATTCAGACATTGTACAATCTCTTTCTCAGCTAGTGGATTAACTTTAAATCTCTTACTAAAATTAATTGCAAACCTGTACTTAAATACAATGAAAGTTTCTCAAATAACTAATGATGTTGCACATCATTTCACTTGCTTATTTGCCTTTCATGTATCTTATTTGGTAAAGTGTCCAAATATATATATATTTTTAAATTCAGTTCTATATTCTCTTATCAAGTTGTGAGTTATTTATGTATTCCAGATAAGTGCTGTCTACTGCAAATACAATGCAAGCAACTTGACAAATTTTAAGTTTTATAGTGGCTACCTTAAAAAGTAAAATAAAAATTAAAAAATTATTAAAAAGTATACTTTATTTTACTCCATGCAATCAGAATATCATAATTTCATCATGTAATAAATATAGAATTACTCTTTTTTTGTAAAATAATAAATATAGAATAAATAATAAATAATAAATATAGAATTACTTTTTTTTGTAAAAAAAAGTATTTTTTTACACTGAGTCAACAAATTTGCTGTGTATTTTTATACTTCCAAGACATCTCAGTATATATCAGGCTAATTTCAAGTGCTCAGTAAACACTTGGGGCTAGTCTGCCATATTTGTATCTTTATTTTTAAAGTGATTTTTTTTATAGGTAGTATATAGCTTAGTACTACCCACTACATTTCATCTATGTAACAATTTCTACCTCTTAACTGTGCTAAGATCATTTAGATTTAAAGTTATTTTTAGTATAAATGGGTTCAAATTTGTCATCATGTGGTTTTTCTAAACATTTTGTTTCTTTCTGCTTCACTTGATATTATGTTTGCCATATTTTATATTATCTCTTAGTTTATTAAATATTATTTTTTCTTTACTTTTGTAGTTTTTGAGGGTTTGTGGTATATACCTTTAAATTATCATTGTCTAACTTACAGTAATATCACTTCACACAGAATATAACATCTTTCCAACACTACTCTTCCATATCTCTATTTCTAAATGCATAATTTTGTCATATATTTTACATATACTTATGTAATAAGCACCACAATACATTATTACTATTTTTGCTTGTTCAGTGACTTATCTTCTAAAGAAAGTTAAGTCTCACATTTACTGGAATAACAATTTCAGGGCTTTACATTCCTTGTATAAATATAGATTTGCATATGGAAATATTTTACTTCTGCCTGAAGAATTTCCTTTAACATAGCTGGTAGTGCAGTTCTGAAACTGCTGAATTTTTTAGCTTTTGTAGGTCTGTAATAAATACACATTTTACCCTTTGTATGTAATGGTAATTTTACTTGGTATACAATACTAAATTAATTATTTTCTCTCCATTTTAAAGAAGTTGGTCAACTGTCTTTTGGAGTGTATTTTCTATGATGAGAAGTTTCTGTTATTCTTCACATTTATCATTTGTGCCTGTGTACTTTTTTCTCTAGCTACATTTAAGTTTTTCATTTTTTACTTATTTTAAGCAACTTAGATATTTATTGGTGTAATTAGTATCTGTTGTGCTAAGAGTTTATTCAGCTTCTTGGATCTGAATTTATCATTTTTATTGAATTTGGAGTTTTTCAGCCTTTATTTTCTTCAATGATTTTCTGTTCTCTATCCTCCATGTAGGACTTCTATTACACCTACATTAAGCCATTTAAAATTTTTCCCACATTTTCTGGGTCTCTTTATATTTTTTTAACCAATATTTTGCATTTCGTCCTTCATTTTTGACAGTTTCCATTGCTAAATCATCAAATTTACTAATCCTTTTGTCTCTCATTTGCAATCACTTAATACCCTTAGTTCATATTTTCTTTTCAGCGTTGTATTTTTCATCCTTATTCATTCAATTTGTGCCCACTTAACATGCTCAATCTTTTCTCTAGCATCTTTTTACAGATTTTTTGCTATTAATTCTAATGTAATGTGATTTCTGGGTCTTTTCTCATTGTTCAAATTTTTTTTTTTTTTTTTTTACTATGTGTCATATTTTCTTGCTTCTTTGAACATATTGTAATTTATTTATTGAATGCCAGATACTCTTTATAACTTCTTTAGCACCACATATTTTGGTATTAATATTGTTTTGAAACTCAGTTAAGTTACATAAAGCCAATTTAACTATTTTTAGATGGGCTTTTCAGAGGATGATGGCCAACTAGATGCAGCCAGGAGGAACATCTGCCACTCATGGACTGGGGCACTGGGAAGACTGGTACATTCTGAGCAGATCTCTGGAGGGAAGGCTTTGAGAATGGATGCAGGGAGGACACAGATGTTGGGCTGAAGAACAAGGAGGATGGGAACTCTGGACAGGGCTAACATGCACTAGGACTCATACCATCTACATAATGGAATGAATTCTCCGACAACTCCTGGAGAAGGCACAAGTTAAGAAGGTGAGGAGTGAACTGCTCTCACCACAGGCCTCTGAAATCCTGTTAAAAGGAGACTCCACAACTCCCACGGACACTTGAGCTGAGAGGGAGAGCTGCTTAGAGACTTAGAGAAGTGGTAGGGGCAAGACTCCAGCCTGGGTAAAGCCCAGAGTATTTAGTGTGGGAACATCTGCAGTGGAGCAGCAGATGTTTGGAGATGGACATCTCTAAAAGCTCATTTTGGTCCTCTAGGAGACATTAGACTTAGAGGAACTATCAGACGTAAACATAGTAAAGTGACTCTGCCCATGAGACAAAGCCAGTCCAACCTGTACAACCCCCCGTCTGCTGTCCTCTCTAAGGCCCCAGACTAGCCACACCTGCCTGCAATATAGCCTTGCCTGCACAATCAGGGGACCTACATAATACTTTCTGTGCTGGCAAACTGTGCCTGACCGTGAGAGAGTTCCATCAGAGTGGTCCCCACTGACACACCAGCCCACACACAACCTCCCTCTACCACAGCCTCCCTGCACTACTTGGTTGGCATGCATTCACCCATGGCCACCCACCCACTGCTTTGCCACCATGCATGCATGTGGGTGATGTTGTCTCCCCTTCCCCACCAGTACATGGGTGCACATGCACCCCACTCTGCCACTGCTGCCAATGTGACTTCACCCCACCCACCAACTGCTGCCAGTGTAATGCATGCACAGAGACCAGCAGCCCCACACTGCCACCACCAGTAGTGTGAACATGCACACACAGTCTGCCTGTCCTGTGCCCCCATCACCAACACTGCTGCCAATGAGAATGTGTCCATGGATGCCACCGGTCCTGCACCACCACCACCACTAAAGTGAACACACACATGAAGGCTGCCAGCCCTATGCCCATCAGCACCGCGCCCCAGCCAATGAGCAACGGTCACTGCTGTTGGCACATGCAGGTGAGCACACATCCCACTGCCATCACCTGGTGAAGCACTTTGGCTGTCACCACACATTGGATTGTTGTGGCCAGCAGTCCAGGAACACTTCAACACCTACAGGAAAGCAGGTTCCACATAGGCCAATGGAACAGAATAGAAAGCCCAGAAATGATGTCGCACACCTACAACCACATGATCTTCAACAAAGTCTACAAAAAACAAGCATTTGGAAGAGGACTCACCATTCAACAGATGGTGCTGGGAAAACTGGCTGGGCCATATGCAGAAGATTGAAACTGGACACCTTCCTTTTACCATCTACATAAATCATCTAAATATGGTTTAAAGATTTAAATATATATCCCGAAACTATTAAAACTCTTGAAGGTAACCTAGGAAATACCATGCTGTACATAGGAATGGGCAAATATTTCATGACAACAGGCCAAAAACAATTGCAACAAAAATGTAAATTAATAAGAGACCCAATTTAACTAAAGAGCTTCTACATAGCAAAATAAGCTATTGATAGAGTGCACAGACAACCTCCAGAATGGGAGAATAAATTTGTCAACTTTGCCTCCAACAAAGGTCTAATACCCAGAATCTATAAGAAATTTAAACAAATTTACAAGCAAACAACCCATCCCATTAAAAAGTGGGCAAAACATGAACAAATACTTTTCTTTTTTCTTTTTTTTCTTTTTTTTTAAATTTATGTTCTAGGGTACACGTGCACAACGTGCAGGTTTGTTACATATGTATACATGTGCCATGATGGTGTGCTGCACCCATTAACTCATCATTTACATAAGGTATATCTCCCAATGTTATCCCTCCTCCCTCCCCCCTCCTCTCACCCCACAACAGGCCCTGGTGTGTGATGTTCCCCTTCCTGTGTCTAAGTGATCTCATTGTTCAATTCCCACCTATGAGTGAGAAAATGCGGTGTTTGGTTTTCTGTTCTTGTGATAATTTGCTGAGAATGATGGTTTCCAACTGCATCCATGTCCCTACAAAGGACATGAACTCATCCTTTTTTATGGCTGCATAGTATTCCATGGTTTATATGTGCCACATTTTCTTAATCCAGTCTGTCATCAATGGACATTTGGGTTGGTTCCAAGTCTTTGCTATTGTGAATAGTGCCACAATAAACATACGTGTGCATATGTCTTTATAGTAGCATGATTTATAATCCTTTGGGTATATACCCAGTAATGGGATGGCTGGGTCAAATGGTATTTCTAGTTCTACATCCTTGAGGAATCGCCACAATGTCTTCCACAACGGTTGAACTAGTTTACAGTCCCACCAACAGTGTAAAAGTGTTCCTATTTCTCCATATCCTCTCCAGCACCTGTTGTTTCCTGACTTTTTAATGATCGCCATTCTAACTGGTGTCAGATGGTATCTCATTGTGGTTTTGATTTGCAAGTGATGATGAGCATTTTTTCATGTGTCTGTTGGCTGCATAAATGTCTTCTTTTGAGAAGTGTCTGTTCATATCCTTTGCCCACTTTTTGATGGGGTTATTTGTTTTTTTTCTTGTAAATTTGTTTGAGTTATTTGTAGCTTCTGGATATTAGCCCTTTGTCAGATAAGTAGGTTGCAAAAATTTTCTCCCATTCTGTAGGTTGCCTGTTGACTCTGAGGGTAGTTTATTTTGCTGTGCAGAAACTCTTTAGTTTAATTAGATGCCATTTGTCAATTTTGGCTTTTGTTGCAATTGCTTTTGGTGTTTTAAACACGAAGTCCTTGCCCATGCCTATGTCCTGAATGGTATGGCCTAGGTTTTTTTCTAGGGTTTTTATGGTTTTAGGTCTAACATTTAAGTCTCTAATCCATCTTGATTTAATTTTTGTATAAAGAATAAGGAAGGGATCCAGATTCAGCTTTCTACTTATGGCTAGCCAGTTTTCCCAGCACCATTTATTAAATAGGGAGTCTTTTCCCCATTTCTTGTTTTTGTCAGGTTTGTCAAAAGATCAGATGGTTGTAGATGTGTGGTATTATTTTTGAGGGCTCTGTTTTGTTCTAATGGTCTATATACCTGTTTTGGTACAAGTGCCATGCTGTTTTGGTTACTGTAGCCTCCTAGTATAGTTTTAAGTCAGGTAGTGTGATGCCTCCAGCTTTCTTCTTTTGGCTTACGATTGTCTTGGCAATGCGGGCTCTTTTTTGGTTCCATATGAACTTTAAAGTAGTTTTTTCCAGTTCTGTGAAGAAAGTCATTGGTAGCTTAATGGAGATGGCATAGAATCTATAAATTACCTTGGGCAGTATGGTCATTTTCACGATATTGATTCTTCTTATCCATGAGCATGGAATGTTCTTCCATTTGTTTGTGTCCTCTTATTTCATTGAGCAGTGGTTTGTAGTTCTCCTTGAAGAGGTCCTTTACATCCCTTGTAAGTTGGATTCCTGGGTATTTTGTTCTCTTTGAAGCAATTGTGAATGGGAATTCATTCATGATTTGGCTCTCTGATTGTTTTTTATTGATGTATAAGAATGCTTGTGATTTTTGCACATTGATTTTGTATCCTGAGACTTTTTTGAAGTTGCTTACCTGCTTGAGGAGATTTTGGGCAGAGACGATGGGGTTTTCTAATTAGACAATCATGTCATCTACAAACAGAGACAATTTGACTTCTTCTTTTCCTAATTGAATACCCTTTATTTCTTTCTCTTGCCTGATTGCCCTGGCCAGAACTTCCAACACTATGTTGAATAGGAGTGGTGAGAGAGGGCATCTCTGTCTTGTCCCAGTTTTTAAGGGGAATGCTTCCAGTTTTTGCCCATTCCATGTGATATTGGCTGTGGGTTGAACAAACACTTTTCTAAAGAAGACATACATGCAGCCAACAAATATACTTTAAAATGCTCAACATCACTGATCACTAGATGCAAATCCAAACCACAATGAAATGCCATTGACAGTTCACAGCAGTCAAAATGGTGATTATTAAAAGTCAACACAATAACAAATACTGACAAGTTATAGAAAAAAGGAAACTTTTTTGTTTGTTTTTGTTTTGTGTTGTTTTGTTTTGTTTTGTTTAATGAGACAGAATTTTGCTTTTATTACCCAGGCTAGAGTGCAATGGCATGATCTTGGCTCACTGCACCCTCCACTTCCCAGGTTTAAGTGGTTCAACTGCCTCAGCCTTCCAAGTAGCTGGAATTATAGGTGTCTGGCACAATGCTTGGTTAATTTTTGTACTTTTAGTAAAGATGGGGTTTCCCCATGTTGGCCCAGTTGGTCTCGAACTCTTGACCTCAGGTGATCCGCCTGCCTCAGCCTCCCAAAAAGGGAACTCTTATATACTGCTGGTGGGAATAAAATGTAAATTGGTTCAGCCATTATGAAAAGCAATTTGGTGATTTCTCAAAAAACTCAAAGGAGAATTTCCATTTGACCCAGTAATCCTATTACTGGATTTAGTTTAGTTTTCATAAGTGAGAACAAAACATTGAGCATACATGGGCACGAAGAAAGGAACAACAGACACCAGGCCCTACTTGAGGGTGGAGGGAAGAAGAAGGTTAAGTGTGAAAAACTACCCATCAGGGACTGTGCTTATCCACTGGGTGATAAAATAATCTTTACAACAAACCCCAGTGATGCAATTTACCTGTATATCAAACCTGCACATGTACCTCTGAACCTAAAATAAAAGTCAACAACAAGATAAGAAAATCTTTCATTTGCTGGAATAAATCAGTACATGATTTTAAAAAATTAGATATTCTTTTATGATTTGTTTTGTGAGACCAGAGTAGCCTTTAATTTAGGAATAATGTTGGCCCACTATTGAGGCAATAATCTTCCTATTCCCCTTCGGTTATTAGGTTTTTCAATCTGACTAGTGGCAACAGAATTATTTCCAGCTTTGTGTAAGCCACAAGGATTTTTCCATCTTTTCCTTTTGGGTGGTCTTTGCTTTGACCTCAGGAGTTTTTCTCACATATAGAGGCTGATTTGTAGACAGTCAAAAACCAAGATAGGGGAGGAGGCTTTGTAGAACTCAGAGCTCTCTTCCTACACAGTTCTCTCCTGAGCACTCGCTTCTGTCCATATTTTAGCTGACTGGCCTCTCCAGCTTCCCACTCCTATTTCCTCAGTTCATGAAAACCAGTCTCCAAGTCCCTTTTTTTGACGTTGTGTCCAATAAACAATTCCAAGCAGCATGCTAAGACAATTATAGATTCGATTCATTTTATTTTTCTCATGGATCACTCACCTGTGCTGTTTTATACTTAAATGTCTGGAAACCTTTGTTTTACATGTTTTGTCTTTGGTGATTTTTTGGTTTGTTCTATTTTCTCTTTTGTTTGTCTGTTTTGGTAATAGGGTAAATATAATGTCTTAAATTTACCTATTCTGGAAGCAGACATTTCTCAGACTGTATTTATATCATTTGTTTCTATAACATGACACAAATTACAAATCCCCATGTCATTTCCCTTCCTAGAACTAGCTACAGAGCATATGAAACTGAGCAAGTTTCATAGAATTAAGGAGGTAACACAGCCAATTTTGATTGTTTTAAAACAATATGAGTACTATGAAACACAGGAATAGCAGTAGCTTAAGAGTCTTAAAAAATATGTTTAGGCATTATATTTTCAACTTTTACCTAAGGTAATCCTAGATATAATTATTAATTTTTAAATCTTTACTTTCTAATTTGCAAAATAATAATGATTGTAATTCTTACATAGCACATTAGTACAAAATTTAACAAACAATATAAATCTACCACCTTCTTCTTACCAAAAATATTTTTCTTGCATATTTATCCTGCTGAGAATGCTGTGTTATGCAATTTAATATCATGCTGACCTTTTAAAATATTGTGTGAAGTTTTAATAGATACTTGCTCAATGTATGTTCATGTATATCCTTCTGTACTGTAAGAATATATATGTTTGTGAATGTTTTTAGACAGGTATTTCAATCATCCATGTTCAGTTGACATTATTATAGTCTAATTAATAATGTAAAGTTCAATGCATTATTTTACTTAAAATAAAATATTCATTTTTTATTTATCTTTCATTGTTTTTGTAGCTTCTTTCATATTATTTTATAAGAATTGGTGTCCTTTTCAATTTCCTGCATCAATGTTATAGTTTTTATTATACAAACATTTTAATTCTTTGTTTCAGTTTATTCCTAGGTATTTTGTTTTATATGTAGGTATTGTAAATAGGATTACTTTCTCAAGTTCTTTTTTGTGTTGTTTGCTGTCGGCATATAGAAGTGCTACTGTTTTTAATGTTTATTTTGTATCCTGCAAGTTTACTTAATTTATCAGTTCTAATAGTTTTTTTTTTATAGTGGAGTCTTTAGGTTTTTCCAAATATAAGATTATGTTATCAGCAAATAAGAGTAATGATATGGTTAGGCTTCGTGTCCCACCCAAATCTCATCTTGAATTGTAGTTCCCATAATCCCAACGTGTCATGGGAGGGACCTAGTGGGAGGTAATTGAATTATGTAGGCGATTTCCACCAGGCTGTTTTTGTGAAAGTGAGTAAGTTCTCATGTGATCTGATGGTTTTCTAAGGGACGTTTCCCCTCTTCATTCATTCTTCTCCTTCCTCTACCATGTGAAGAAGGTAGTGTTTGCTTCTCCTTCTGCCATGATTGTAAGTTTCCTGAGGCCTTCCCAACTATGCAGAACTGTAAATCAATTAAACCTCTTTCCTCCATAAATTCCCCAATATTGAGTATGTCCTTATTAGTATCATGAAAATGGACTAATACTGTAAATTGGTACCACAGACACTGGGATGCTTCCATAAGAATACCCAAAAATGTGGAAGCCACTTTGGAACTGGGTAACAGGCAAATGTTGGAACAGTTTGGAGGGCTCAGAAAAAGACAGGAAAATGTGAGGAAGTTTGGAACTTCCTAGAGACTTGGAGGGCTCAGAAGACAGGAAGATGTGGGAAAGTTTGGAACTTCCTAGACACTAGTTGAATAGCTTTGACCAAAAAGCTGATAGTGATGAGGGCAATGAAGTCCAGGTTGAGGTGGTCTCAGATGGAGATGAAGAACGTGTTGGAAACTGGAGTAAAGATCACTCTTGTTATGCAAAGAGACTGGTGACATGTTATCCATGCCCTAGAGATCTGTGGAACTTTGAACTTGAGAGAGTTGATTTATGGCATCTAGTGGAACAAATTTCTAAGAAGTGAAGCATTCAAGGGAAAGCAGAGCTAAAGATTTGGAAAAGTTAAAGCCTGACAATGTGATAGAACAGGAAGCCTCATTTTCTGGGGAGAAATTCAAGCTTGCTGCAGAAATTTCCATAGGTAACAAGAAGCCTAATGTAAATCACCAACACAATGGGGAATATGTCTCCCAAACATGTCAGAGATGTTTGCAGCAGGCCCTCCCATCACGGGTACTGGAGGCCTAGGAGGGAAAAATGGTTTCCTGGGCCATGTGCAGTACCCCCATGCTCCATGAATCCTAAGGACTTGGTGTCCTGTGTCTCAGCCTCTGCAGCTGTGGCTAAAAGGGACCAATGTATAACTCAGATCATTGCTTTAGAGAGTACAACCTCCAAACTTTGGCAGCTTCCATGTTGTGTTGGACCTGCTGGTGTGCAGAAGTCAAGAATTGAGGTTTGGGAACCTCCCCCTAGATTTTTGACATACAGAAACTTTAGATATCCAGGCAGAAGTTTGCTGCAGGGACAGGTCCCTCATGGGGACCCTCTACTAGGGCAGTACAGAAAGGAAATGTGAAGTAGGAGCCCCCATACAGAGTCATCACTGGGGCACTGCCTAGGGGAGCTGTGAGAAGAGGTCCACCATCCTCCAGGCCCAGGAATGGTAGATCCACCAACAGCTTGCACAATCCGCTTGGAAAAGCCACAGGTACTCAACATAAGCCCATGAAATCAGACTCCAGGGAGGCTGTACCCTGCAAAGTCACAGTGATGGAGCTGCCCAAAGTTGTTGGAGCCCACCTCTTGCATTAGCATGACCTGATTGTGAGACATGGAGTCAAAGGACATCATTTCAGAGCTTTATGGTTTGACTGCCTCAATTGATTTCAGACTTGCATGGGGCCTGTGGCTCTTTCTTTTTGGCCAATTTGTCTTATTTGGAAGATATGTATTTACCTGATGCCTGTACTCTCATTGTATGTAGGAAATAACTAACTTGTTTTAGATTTTACAGGCCCATAGGTAAAGGAAATTTGCCATGTCTCAGATGAGACTTCGGACTTGGACTTTTGAGTTAATGCTGGAATGAGTTAAGGATTTGAGGGACTGTTGGAAAGGCAAGATTGTGTTTTAAAATGCAGGAACATGAGATTTTGAGTGATTAGGCTTTGTGTAACCATCAAATCTCATCTTAAGTTGAGGTTCCCATAGTACTCGCATGTTTTGGGAGGGATCTGGTGGGAGGTAATTGAATCATGGAGGTGATTTATGCCATGCGGTTCTTGTGAGGGTGAGTGAGTTCTCACAAGATCTGATGGTTTTTAAAGGGTCTTTTCTCCTTCTTTGCTCATTCTTCTTCCTGGTGCCACGTGAAGGAGGACATATTTGCTTCCCGTTCTGCCATGATTGTAAGTTTCCTGAGTCCTCCCAGCCCTGTGAAATTGTAAGGCTATTAAATATCTTTCCTTTATAAATTACCCAATCTTGGTTATGTCTTCATTAGCAGCATGAGAGCAAACTAATACAAGTAATTTGACTTTTTCTTTTTTTTTTTGCTATTTGGATACCCCCTTTTCTTTTTTTAATTTCAAGTTTTGGATACAGGGTGGTGCATGTGCAGATATATAACATGGGAATATTGTATGATGTTGACATTTGGAGTATGAATTCTGTCAACCTGGTAGCGAGCATAGTGCCTGATTAATAGTTTTTTAACCCACTCTTCCAAACTTCTAGTAATCTACAATGCCTATTGTTCTCATATTTATGTTCATATGTGCCCAATGCTTAGGTCCTACTTATTAGTGAGAATATGCAGGATTTGGTTTTTTGTTCCTGCATTAAGTTGCTTAAGGCTATGGCCTTCAGCTCCATCCATGTTACTGCAAAGAACATGATTTTGTTATTTTTTTATGGCTATGTAGTACTTTTGTGAATAAACAAAAGTAAATTTTGTGAATAGCATAGAAATGAATGTACAAGTGTATGTATTTCTTTGATAGAATGATTTATTTTGGGGGGAGTGGTGGTATATACTCAGTAATGGGGTTGCTGGGTCTAATGATAGCTGTTCTAAGTTCTTTGAGAAATATCTGGAATACTTTCTACATTGGTTGGACTAACTGACATTCCCACCAACAGTGTGTATGCATTCTCTTTTCTCTGCAGCTTTATTAGCATCTGTTGTTGTTTGACTTTTTAATAGTAGTCATTCTTATTGGTGTGAGATGGTATCTCATTGCAGTTTTGATTTGAATTTCTCTGATATTTGATGGTGCTGAGCACTTTCTTTCTCTTGTCTGATTGTTTTAGTTAGTACTTCAAGTACTATGTTGAATAACAGTAGTGAAGGTGGTCATCTTTGTCTTGTTCCACATATTGGAGGAGAAAGTTTTCAGTTTTTCTGTATCAGCATGATATACTAGCTGTGGGTCTGTTATATATGGCTTTCATTGTGTTGAGGTATGTTCCTTCTATACCCAGTTCTTTTAGAGTGCTTATAATGAAGAGAGGTTACATTTTATCAAGTGTTTTTTCAGCATTAATTGAAATGATCAGATGATGTTTTGTCCGTCATTCTGTTAATATAGTGTATCACACTGATTGATTTGTGTATGTTGAGCCATCCTTGCATCCCTGGGATAAATCCTACTTAGTCATGATGAATTATCTTTCTAATGTATAGTAGAATTTGGTTTGCTGGTATTTTGTTGAGGATTTTTGCATCAATATTCATCAGATATATTGGCCTGTGGATTTTTGTTTCACCATGTCTTTTGCTGGTTTTAATATCAGGGTAATACTGGCCTCATAGAATGAATTTAGGAGTATGCTCCTCTCCTCTGTTTTTGGAATACTTTAAGGATGATTGGTATTATTTCAACTTTAAATGTTTGGTAGAATCCAGCACTGAAGCCATCGGGTCCCAAGCTTTCTTTGCTGACAGACTTTTTACTATGGCATCAATCTTAATACTGGTTATTGATCTCTTCAAGTTTTAGATTTCTTCATGGGTCAGTCTTGGTTGGTTGTATGTGTTTCAGAAATTATCTATTAATTTTTCATCATTTAAAATGATATCTGCTTATGTGGAGTAAAACTATGTTTAATATTTTTATTTATTTATTTCTTTTTATTTATCTTTTACTTTAAATTGTTATTGGAAACGCCTGCTGGATTTTTGAAATAACTTTTAAGTGGTATACTTCATTTTTGGAAATCTGATAAAGTGTTTGTATTATTAACTACTGTTTTTGGCAACCGGAGACTGAATCACCCTCCTTACTTAAACAATAAAATTTTGTATGAAACTAAACTATTTTGCATGTATTACTGGACTGATACGTAACAAAAATACTAGAAAGCCTTTGAAATAATCAGCTACACTTTGTTTTGTCCTGAGTTTGTCTACAAAATCAAAATTTAAGCTTTTGTTTTCTGATTCACAGAGTGCTGGAAGAAGGGTTACCAGTTAGGATCTGTCTTAGTTGTATAATCTCATAGGAGATTACTACAAATATTAGAATGGTAAGAGGGTATACCAGAAATCAAACTCAATACACAGGAAGGGACACAGAGATGCTTGTTTCTCTCCACATTAATTTGGTTAGAAATAAAATAAAATCATTCCTAAGAATTCATAACCATAGCAAGACATCACATACTTTTGTAGCCCAAATCCATGCTGTATGGTCCACAAAGATTCAAGCAGAGAATTTAATTTAGTTTAATGTACTCTCATATTAGTCATGCCTCAGGCAAATTGCTGAAGCAGAAGTCAATATTCTCATGAGGAAAGCAACTTCATTCTGTGGTCTTGAAGAGATATAAAGCCCAGTGGAATGTAAAGAATCCACAGTCAAAAATCTCTTAATGCAAGAAGAAACACCACATTGTGTACAAATAAAAACCACTAAAAATAACAGAAGTAATCTTTAAACCATTAAGTAATTATTGGATTTTAAAGTTAAAATAAATACATGTTATATATTTAAAGAAATAATATTGAAAGACAAAACTGTTAGCAGCACATAGGAATAATGTTAAAGAATAAAGGAGGTTTGGGAAGAACCAAATACAGCACTGACAAATTCTAAATTATTATTTCAGATCCAAAGAAAGCCAGGTTATCCTATAATGTTGCTGAAATATAAAGAAGTTGTTGTCCTGTATTGTATTTCTCAATCTCTTAGTAAATTAAGTATCTTTTGGACCTTGTTATGGTACAAAGTTGGGGAGGAAGTGGGTATGTATGTCACACATGATAAATCCCGTCCAACTTTCTTATCTCTCTAACGTTTACAATTCTCTTTCTTGTCATGCCAGCTGAGCACTGGCACTCAAAATTCCCTAAATTTAGGCCAGAAATGCAAAAGAGTTTCAGTCAACCAAACAAGTTATTAAAGGCCCTTCAGCTGTACAAAATAATACACTAAACAAAAGTCACTGAGAAATGCACTTATGTCAATGAATTTGCTTGTTTCAGTGTTATATTTCACCCTCCTTGTTTTAACACCCTTAGAGTCCATTACTACACATGCTCCTCAGGTATTTGGTGATATATATTACCAGGATGATATGGTTTGGCTGTGTCCCCACCAAAATCTCAACTTGAATTGTATCTCCCAGAATTCCTATGGGACCCAGGGGGGAAGCAATTGAATCATGGGGCCTGATCTTTCCTGTCCTATTCTTGTGATACTGAAGAAGTCTCAGGAGATCTGGTGGGTTCATCAGGAGTTTCAACTTTTGCTTCTTCCTCATTTTTCTCTTGCTGCCACCATGTAAGAAATACCTTTGTCCTCCCGCCATGATTCTGAGGCCTCCATAGTCATGTGGAACTTTTCACTTCCCAGTCTTAGGTATGTTTTTATCAGCAGCAGAAAAATGAACTAATACAGTCAATTAGTACCAGTAGTGGGATGTTGCTGAAAAGATTCCTGAAAATATGGAAGCGACCCTGGAACTGGGTAACAGCAAAGGTTGGAACAGTTTGGAGGGCTCAGAGGAAGATGGGAAAATGTGGGAAAGTTTGGAATCTCCTACAGACTTGTTGAATGACTTTGACAAAAATGCTGATAGTGATATGAACAATAAAGTCCAGGCTGAGGTGGTCTCAGATGGAGATAAGGAACTTGGGAACTGGAGCAAAGATACTCTTGTTATATTTTAGCAAAGGGACTGATGGCTTTTTGCCTCTGCCCTAGAGATTTGTGGAACTTTGAACTGTGAGAGATGATTTAGGGTATCTGGCTGAAGAAATGGCTAAGCAACAAAGCATTCAAAAGGTGATTTGGGCGTTGTTAAAAGCATTCCATTTTAAAATGGAAACATAGCATAAAAGTTCAGAAAATTTGCAGCCTGACAATGCAGTCGAAAAGAAAATCAATTTTTTGAGGAGAAATTCAAGTTGGCTGCAGAAATTTGCATAAATAACAAGGATCTGAATGTTAATTACCAAGACAATGAGGAACATGTCTCCAGAGCATATCACAGGTCTTCATGGCAGCTCCTTCTATCACATACCCGGAAGACTAGAAGAAAAAAATGTTTCGATGGGCTGAGCCAAGGGAACCCATGCTGTGTGCAGCCTAGGGATTTGATTCCGTGTGTCCCAGCCATTCCAGCTGTTGCTAACAGGGGCCAAGGTACAGCTTGGCCCATGGTGTCAGAGAGGGCAAACCCTAATCCTTGGCAGCTTCCATGTGGTGTTGAGCCTGTGGGTGTACCCAGCCAAATATTGAGGTTTGGGAACCTGCACCTAGATTTTGGAAGGTGTAAGGAAATGCCTGGATGCCCAAGCAAAAGTTTGCTGCAGGGTTGGGCCCTCACGGAGAACCACTGCTAGGGTAGTGCAGAAAGGAAATGTGGTGTTGGAGTCCCCACACAAAGTCCCTACAGGCATACTGCCTAGAGGAGCTGTAAGCAGAGGGCCACCATCCTCCAGACCCCAGAATTGTAGATTCACTAAAAGCTTGCATTGTGTGCCTGGAAAAGTCACAGACACACACCACCAGCCTGGGAAAGCAGTCAGGAGTGGGGGCTATATCCCACAAAGCCACAGGGGGAGAGCTGCCCAAGACTATGGGAACCTCTTGCATCAGTGTGACCTGGATGTGAGAACCCCGAAGTCAAACGTGTTCATTTCAGAGCTTTAAAATTTGACTGGCTTGCTGGATTTGGGACTTGTATGGGGCCTGTAACCCCTTTGTTTTGGCCAATTTCTCCCATTTGAAATGGCCATATTTACCCAATACCTGTACCCCAATTGTATCTAGGAAGTAACTAGCTTGCTTTTGATAATACAGGCCCATAAGTGGAAAGGACTTGCCTTATCTCAGATGAGACTTTGCACTACAGACTTTCGAGTTAAAGCTGAAATGAGTTAATACTTTGGGGGACTGTTGATAAGGCATGATTAGTTTTGAAACGTGAGGACATTAGGTTTGGAGTGACCTTTGGCAGAATGATATGGTTTGGCTGTGTCCCCACTCAAATCTCAACTCAAATTTTATTTCCCAGAATTCCCACATGTTGTGGGAGGGACCTAGGGGAGGTAATTAAACCATGGGGGCTGCCCTTTCCCATGTTATTCTCACAATACTGTGTAAGTCTCATGAGATCTGATGTGTTTATTAGGGGTTTCCACTTTTGCTTCTTCCTCATTTTCTCTTGCCACCACCATGTAAGAAGTGCCTTTCACTTCCCATCATGATTCTGAGACCTCCCCAGCCATGTGGAACTGTAAGTCCAATTAAACCTTTTTATTTTCCCAGTCTCAGGTATGTATTTTTTTTCAGCAGCATGAAAATGAAATAATACACAGGGTTCTAAAATTCTTTAGTATAGAAGTTATTTCTTTCTCTTTTGTATAGAAGTTATTTCTTTCTATAAGAGTCAGATAGTGTATATCTGATTCTTGCACCTAGCCTGGATTTGACCTTATTTATATTCTACCAACAATGGAGGGTATTTGTGGTGGATTCTGAGGAGAATGAGCATTTCTTTTCATGATACACACACTAATTGATAATATCACAAGGTTTTCAAGCTGAGAAAGTCTAGTTGTTTTGGACAAAGAAAGGAAAACTACTTTTACTAATTAAAAAAATCTAAGAAATGCTTGGGTGTTCAAGATGATCAGTTTCTTCTTGATCCAGCCAGCTGTACCCACTTCAGAATTCACAATTCACTTTTTCCCAAGTAATGACCTAACTTTGGCATGCAAAATCAAAAAGGCTATGAATGTAATTATCATTGTAATTTGGCAACTCACACAGTTAAATATTGTTTACCTTTTTAACAATATCAAACCTGTAGATTCGAAAAACAAGAGACTCTTTTAGAGCTTTTATGGAAATTATTTCTTTCACAGGCTGTAACTTGAGATGAAAGTTAAAGACATGAGCTTGTCATTTCCTTTTTTAACACTCAAGTATGCACAAATAATGTAACCCACATCAGGGTCTTTATAGCTACAGTCACTCTCACAATGGTCAAGTTTCAGAAGCCTGTTGAGCTCCCAAGTCCAGTGGTTCACTTGGCACTTCATCAAAATCAACCACAGGTGATTGCAGGCTTACCTGTGATGCCATTGCATGCCACAGTTTACTCATGTTCCATTTCTAATTGACATGTAACTCAGAATTTCAGTCATCCCCAAAAGGCAAGAACAAATGATGTCTAAATGTCCTCTGTTCTTCCCCTAGCACCACTTCTTATACAAATTCTGCAGTATTCTGAGTGAAGTCAGAAAACATAAACCACACAGTAAGTTTAACAGGTTAAGTTTAATACAAATAATTAACTATGATTAATATAACTATAAAATAAAAGGAAACTATATATTTTGCTAGGACAGAAAGAGAGAGGACTCAAGAAAAAACACACATGGAAGAGGTTCATCCTTCACTGGGGAAGTTGTGGTGTAGCCACTGGATGGAAGAGAATTTTGCTTGGTGAATCAGGTCAGAACTGGTCTGAAGATGCTAGGTGTTGCAGGAAGTCAGGGACCCCGGATGGAGGGACCAGTTGAAACCATGGTAGAAGAACATAAATTGTGAAGATTTCGTGGATATTTATTAGTTCCCCAAATTAATACTTCTATAATTTCTTATGCCTGTCTTTACTGCGATCTCTGAACATACATTGTGAAGATTTCATGGACGTTTATCACTTCCCCAATCAATACTCTTATAATTTCCTATGCCTGTCTATACTTCAGTCTCTTAATCCTGTCATCTTCGTAAGTTGAGGATGTATGCCACCTCAGGATCCTGTGATGATTGCATTATCTACACAAATCATTTGTAGAGCATGTGTGTTTGAACAATATGAAATTTGGGCATCCAAAAGGAACAGGATGGCTGCAATTTTCAGAGAACAAGGGAGATAACCATTGGGACTGACTGTCTGTGGTGCCAAACAGAACAGAGTCATATTTCTTTTCTTACAAAAGCGAATACGAGAAATATCACTGAATTCTTTTTCTCAGCAAGGAACAGCCCTGAGAATGAGAATACAATCCCAGGGGGAAGTCTCTAAAATGGCCACTCTGGAAGTGTCTGTCCTGTCTTATACAGTTGTAGATAAAGGATGAAATAAGCACCGGTCTCCTGTAGCGCCCCCAGGCTTATTAGGATTAGGAAATTCCTGCATAGTAAATTTTAGTCAGACAGGTTGTCTGTTCTTAAACCATGAATTCTGATAAGATGTTATCTATGACAATATGGGCCTAGTGGGACATGAAACTTCATCAACAATTCTAATTTCACCCTGGTCCTGTGATCTCACTCTACTCTCATTTGCCTTGTGATATTTTATTGCCCTTGAAGCATGTGATCTCTGTGACCCACACCATATTCATACACCCCTCCCCTTTTGAAATCCATAATAAAAACTTGCTGGTTTTCCGACTCAGGGGTCAACATGGAACCTGTCAACAAGTGATGTCTCCCCTGGACACCCAACTTTAACATTTCTCTTTTATACTCTTTCCCTTTATTTCTCAGACTAGTCAACACTCAGGGAAAATAAAAAAGAACGTACATTGAAATATTGGGGGCTGGTTCCCCCAATATCTGGCATGCCAATGTGGTTTTCTTTTTCCTAAGTGCATGTGGGAACGTGATTCCCTTTGGTAGGTGCAGAGAAACATCATTGGTTCAGTCCACAGAAATACATGTTTGACTCCCTAATGACTGATGTGTAGTCTGTGTATAGTCTGGGTTAACTATGGGTCACACGGAGTATAAAAAATATTCTTATCTCTTCTATATGACACTCCAGTTTAAACAGAGAAGGGTTCAACTGCCCATGGAAAATATGGTCACTCTGTTCAGGGCGGTGAGAAAATACTGTCCTTGGTTTTCTGAGAAAGGAACCTTACATGTAGACCTGTTAAAACAGGGAAGGGTCTGAGTAACAATGGAAAATATTGTCACTCTATTCAGGGCGGTGGAAAAATACTGTCCTTGGTTTCCTGAAAAAGGAACCATATATGTAAAATTATGGGATGATGTTGGTGCAGCATTCCGGCAGCTGGTCCCAGTAGGGAATTATGTTCCCGTCACTGTTTGGGGTGATTGGGCCTTGGTGGTGTGCCGATCCTGTGACCCCCTACATTACCACAATTTTCTGAATCTGATGACTCTCTACCTCTTTCCCAGCTTTCCTATCCCTCATGGCCTTCATTATCTGATCAGTCTCTCCCTTTGCCTACTCCTCCCCCACCTACTGATGCTGAGAATTCAATATCTAACTCTGGTGACTTTGGCTTAATGTTATCCCTGCAGATCTTACTTCTTTTCATGAAGAGCCAGTACTTGTAGCGCCCATGGCACCTACTCAGACAACCCGGGACTATATATATGCTAATTCTTCCTTCTTCAAAACATTTGCAGCATTTGCCTCTGGTGTCACCTAATGGCTCTGGGACCAAACAACAATTTACCTGTAATTCCGCAAACCCTCCCCCCGTCCACTGCTCACACTCTCATACTGGTCTGCATTGTTATACACTGCTCAATCTTATTTTTTAAAAGAATTTAATAATGTTTGTGCTCAGTATGGTTCTACTTCTCCTTATGTTAAAATGGTATTACAAACTTTTTGTATGAAGGTCACTTTGCTTCCTTTAGACTGGGACTTTTTGGCAAAAGCCGTTCTAACCCCATCTCAGCATTTACAGTTTTGTACCTGGTGGTCGGAGGAGGCCTGTTTGCAGGCTCAGCTAAATTGTAGTAATGACATTCTAATTACTCAGGCTCAGCTCATGGGCTCTGATAGTTTCTCTGATACTTATGCCCAATTAAACTTTGATGCTCTTACCACAGAACAAGTAACAGAAGTGTGTATGAGAGCTTGGGATGAAATACATGCTCCAGTCCAATGGCCATGTGTTCCATCCAATGACAAAATTTACCTGATCATGAAGTATTGCTTGCATATATTAAAGCTTGTGAAGGCATTGGATCAGACACCAACAAATCTATTCTGTGGGCATAGACCATGAAGGACACCAATCAAACTGGCCCCACTAATTCTTTTCTTGGAGCCTGCTATAATTGCAGTCAACTTGGTCAGACTCAGAAAAATTGTACTGTTAAAAACTTAAAAGCAGGCAAGCCAGCTCAACAAACACAGCCAAATGGTACTGCTGCTCTTCACCCACATTGTCACAAAGGTAAACATCGAGCAAGTACTTGCCACTCTAAGTATGATATAAATGGAAACCCCCTGCCAAAAAGAAACAGGGAAATGGAGAGTGAGGCCAGTCCCAGGCCCCATTATCGAATGGGATGCTTCAAACTCAGACCAACGTTGTGTTTCCACTTCAGGCAGTCCCAACACAGTCCCCAGCACAAACAAATTTACCTACAGCCAACTCAGATGAGTCCCAGCCTCTCCTTCTGTCTCAGTACAATGCTTGTCCACCTCCACAATAGTGGACAGGGCAGTCGATCTCTTTAGTACTATTCCTCTAAATTTACTACCTAACTCTTTGCCTTTAATCATCCCCACGGGGGTCACTGGCCCTTTACTTCAAGGTTTGGAGGGCCTGGTGTTAGCTAGGGCATCCACCTCTGCTAAAGGAATCACCATTCATACTGGTCTCATTAATTCTGATTCCATTGACGAGGTTAAATTAATTGTGTCTGCCAAGGTTCCCATTTCCATTCCAGCTGATGAGTCAATTGCTCAATTGATTTTACTACCTATTATCATTTTAAACCAAGGAGATAAGACACATGGCCCTGGGATGGGCTCTGGGGGTGAAAAGATCGCTTATTGGATTCACATAATTTCTAAACAATGGCCCACCTGCATCATACAAATTCAAGGAAAAAAGTTTGAGGACCTAGTAGATATTGAAGCTGATGTTTCTGTTATTTCCTCTAGTTTATGGCCTTCCTTGTGACTTAAACATCCCACTAACATGGGACTAGCAGGTGTTGGAAAAACTGATGAAGTTCACCAGAGCACATTTATCTTGCCTTGCATTGGCCCTGATGGTCAAAAGAGTACAATTCAGCCTTATATCATGTCAATCCCCATTAATCTTTGGGGTAGAGATTTACTGGCACAATGCGGGGCTGAAATTAATATTTGGCATAACTCTTGTAGTGCTTCCAGTCAGCATATGATGGAAAACATGGGGTTTGTTCCTGCACTTGGTCTCGGTCTAAAACATGAAGGGATTACTAAATCCCTCCCAATTACTGTAAAAGAAGACAGGGGTGGTTTAGGTTATCCTTTTTTGTGGTGGCCACTACCACATCTCCTGATCCTATCCCTTTACAATGGAAATCTGACACAACTGTTTGGATAGAGCAATGGCCACTTTCTAAAGAAAAACTGGAGGCTTTAACTCAATTGGTTTCTGAACAGTTACAATTTGGAAATGTGGAAACTTCTCTTTCCCCCTGGAATTCTCCTGTGTTTCTAGTAAGAAAGAAATCAGGAAAGTGGAAGATGGTGACCGATTTAAGGGCCATTAACCCTGTAATTCAACCGATGGGAGCCGTCCAACCTGGCAAGCCTGTCCCTGCTTTAACACCTAAGAATTGTCCTCTCATAGTTATTGATCTTAAAGATTGTTTTTTTCATATTGCTTAACATAAATCGGATTGTGAAAAATTTGGTCTTACTGTACCATCTATCAATAATCAGTAGACTGCAGCTTGTTATCAATGGAAAGGACTTCCTCAGGGAATGCTAAATAGCCCTACAATCTGCCAGGTTTATGTTGGATGAGTGCTTCCACCAGTTCGAGCCCAATTTTCCCAGGGCTATATTCTTCATTATATTGATAATATTTTAATTGCTGCCCCCACTGATAAAAAATTAATTGGCCGTTATCAAATTTTGAGCTGCCATGATACAGAGACTGGATTACATATCACTCAGGATAAAATTCAACAGACCATTCCTGCTCAATATTTAGGAATGGTGGTCGATATGCAAGGTATTCAACCTCAAAAAGTTCAAATTAAGAGAGATTCTTTGAACACTTTAAATGACTTCCAAAAGTTTTTGGTAACATTAATTATTTAAGACCTACTTTAGGCATTCCGACCTGTGCGCTGTCTGTCTTGTTTTCTAAGCCGCAGGGAGATTCCAATCTCCACAATCCTAGGACTTTGACCCCAGGGGCGTTATTAGAACTGGAATTTGAAAAGGAAAGAATCCAGACTGCCCAGTTATCTAGAGCACAGCCTTGTCAGCCTTTTCAGCTTATAGTTTTCACTTCATTATACTCCCCTACTGGACTAATCGTTCAACATAATGATTTAGTGATGTTTTCGTCCTCATTCTGTGTCAAAAACTTTGTGTTTATCTGGACCGCCTGGCTCTCTTAATTGGACAAGCTCGGTGTAGAATACTTAAAATTTCTGGATTTAATCCGAATTTAATTGTAGTTCCTTTAAATCAGCTCCAAAATCAAGCCGCCTTTCAACATTCCGTACTATGGCAAATTCACTTACTCACTTGGCTGATTATATTGGTGTTATTTACAATCATTATCCAAAAAACAAATTGTTTAATTTTATAAAAATAACTTCTTGGGTGGTCCCTTGACTAACCAAAAATAAGCCCGTTCCTGATGCCATTACAGTGTTCACTGATGGCTCCAGCAATGGAAACGCTGGTTATGTAGGTCCTACAGACAAGCTTATTTCTACCCCTTATAACTGCTCAAAAGGCAGAGTTAATTGCTGTAATTACTGCCTTACAGGATTTCCCCAAACCTTTAAATATTGTCTCTGAGTCTACTTAACATGGAAAAGAGGATATGCTTGTGTTTCACCAGGAAATCAAATGAAAACCACAGGGAAAAGATGTCCGACTCAGAGACCGCCCTCAGATGTGGTGAGATCTGTACCAACTCCTCAGAAGCTGGCACACCAAATCAAAATGGGTCTAATTAAATCCTCCCTGACGGCAATAGAGACCCATCTAACTAATCCCACTTCTCCTAATTACCTTTCTTTTTCTCCTTACAAACCTAAAAATCTCACCATTTCTATTAGCCTGAAAATAACATCCCTCTGTTCTTCTCCTCCTTCTTCAGCACTAAATCTCGCTTACAATAGGTTTTATTTAATGATTCTCCTCTTTATACTTTCTGTCTCACCAGTTTCCTCTCACACTGACTTACCTGCTAAACAAAATTATTCTTATTGGGCTTATGTGTCTTTTCCTCCACTTATTCGACCTCTCACCTGGATGGACGCTCTTGTGGAAATCTACACTAACGACAGTGTGTGGATGCCTAGAGCTACAGATGACCGTTGCCCCACTCAACCAGGAGAAGAAAGCACTGCATTTAATGTTACTGTGGGTTATCAATACCCACCTCTGTGCCTCGAATATGCACCAGGTTGTACCCATCTAGAAACCCAAGTCTGGGCTGCTTATCTTCCAAAGAGATCAGCTGCAAAGGTACCAGGATATTTGGTCTCTGGACTCTCCCTTTCTCCTTTAAAACAGATGAAAGGGGGAGTAATAGGAGATATCCCATACTTTTAATATAAACCTGCAGGAAAACCATGCCCTCAAAATTTTGAGAGCCCATTTAAAACCTTAATTTGGGAATAGTGTGTTAACTCACATGCAGAAATATTAAAAAATGACTCATATGGTTTAGTAATAGACTGGGCACCTAAGGGCTATTTAAAAAACAATTGCTCCTCTGGCGGAAGGGAATGCCTGGAGGCTACTTATTTTATTTCTTATTGGTAGAATGAGAATCATCATTCTACTTTGCACAGCAGGTTCAACACATTCTTTCCCTTAAAATGGGAAGATAAAGGCATTACCCCACCAAGGCCTCATATGATATTCCCCATTCTGAGCCCAGAACACCCAGAACTTTGGAAATTGGCTATTGCCATGTCTGGACCATGAGTATGGAAAGGGGAAACTATTCTGTCTGTTGTCCCCGCTACCCTCCCCATCTCTCAGTATCAACCTAGATCCAGACTTTCTGCTTTACTTACCTCCAACCTGACTGTTCCCGTACAGAGTTGTGTTAAGCCTCTTTACATGCGGTTAGTGGGAAATATCAAAATTTGGATGAACAATCAAATTGTCCAATGCATTAATTGTCATTTATACAATTGTATTAACTCCCATTTTGACTCCAGGAGAAGTGTAATGTTGGTTTGAGCTCTAGAAGGAATCTGGATTCCGGTAAGTTTTCCCAGACTTGGGAATCCTCCCCCTCGGTACATTTAATTAATTAAGTGTTACAGCAAATTCTAAAAATATCTAAGAGATTTGTTTTCACTTTAATTGCTGTGATCATGGGCCTAATTACAGTCACTACACTGGCCACCACTGCTGGAATGGCATTACGTCAATCTATTCAAATGGCTCATTTTGTTAATGATTGGCAAGCCAATTCTACCCAAATGTGGAATTCTCAACAAGGCATTGATCAAAAATTGGCTAATCCAGTTAATGATTTCAAACATTCTGTTATTTGGCTTGGAGATCTGGTAGTGAGTCTTGAACATCACATGCAAACGCAGTGGGATTGGAACACTTATTTCTGTATCACCCCATATTCCTATAGCGAAACTGATCATTCATGGGAAATGGTCAAAGGACACCTTCTGGGTAACGAAGATAATTTATCATGGGACATAACTAAATTAAAGAAACAGATTTTTGAAGGCTCTCAAGCTCATTTATCCATTGTTCCTGGAGCTGACGCATTAGATCAGATGGCAGAAAATCTTTCTGGACTAAACCCCACAAATTGGATTAAGTCTATTGGGAGCTCCACTGTAGTAAATTTTGGAATTATGTTTATCTGTTTAATCAGCTTATCTTTAGTGTGCTGGACCAGTCAAAGAATCCTGCAACAAAATTGAAAGAACGAACAAGCTTTTATTGCCATGGCACATTTATATAAAAAGAAAGGGAGAGATGTTGTGGGAAGTTAGGGACCCTGAACGGAGGGACCGGCTGAAGCCATGGCAGAAGAATGTAAATTGTGAAGATTTCATGGACATTTATTAGTTCCCCAAATTAATACTTTTATAATTTCTTATGCCCGTCTGTACTGAAATCTCTGAACATACATTGTGAAGATTTCATGGACATTTATCACTCCCCCAATCAACACTCTTATAATTTCCCATGTCTGTGTTTACTTTAATCTCTTAATCCCATCATCTTTGTAAGCTGAGGATGTACGTCGCCTCAGGATCCTGTGATGATTGCATTATCTACACAGATTGTTTGTAGAGCTTGTGTGTTTGAACAATATGAAATTTGGGCATCCAAAAGGAACAGGATGGCTGCAATTTTCAGGGAACAAGGGAGATAACCATTGGGCCTGACTGCCTGCAGTGCTGAAGAGAACAGAGTCATATTTCTCTTCTTACAAAAGCTAATAGGATAAATATCACTGAATTCTTTTTCTCAGCAAGGAGCATCCCTGAGAATGAGAATGCATTCCCAGGGGGAGGTCTCTAAAATGGCCACTCTGGCAGTGTCTGTGTTATGTGGTTGTAGAAAAGGGATGAAATAAGCCCCAATCTCCTGTAGCGCCCCCAGACTTATTAGGTATAGGAAATTCCTGCATAGTAAATTTTAGTCAGACAGGTTGTCTGCTCTCAAACCATGTCTTCTGGTAAGATGTTATCAACGGCAATGTGTGCCCAGTGGGACATAAAACTTCATCAGCAATTCTAATTTCACCCTGGTCCTGTGATCTTGCTCTGCCCCCATTTGTGTTGTGATACTTTATTGCCCTTGAAGCATGTGATCTCTGTGACCCATACCCTATTCATACACCCCTCTCCTTTTGAAATCCATAATAAAAACCTGCTGGTTTTCTGGCTCAGGGGGCATCATGGAAGGTGTTGACATGTGATGTCTCCCCCAGACACCCAGCTTTAAAATTTCTCTCTTTTGTACTCTTTCCCTTTATTTCTCAGACGGGCCAAGACTTATGGAAAATAGAAAAGACCCTATGTTGAAATATTGGGGGCTGGTTCCCCTGAGAGCCGGGAAACCCTCTAGAGTTCACATTATGTAGGGGCTTGCTGAAGGAATCTGGACAGCCTGCTGCTTCTGATTTTCATGTCAAGAGTACAGAGGAAAGGTAATTGCTAGGCTGGTGATGGGCTGAGAGAAGAGATTCTGAGGCTGTGATCAGGTGCCACTGGATATCCGCACATCCATACACATCACCCTATCCCACACTAGAAAATGCAAAAGGTCCCTTACTCTATATTATAACGTCTCTAATGAGTTCTCTAATGAGGAAGTTTGACACTCTGCTCATTTTAAATAAGAAATGCTTAAAGGAATGTTATTTTTTATTTATTTATTTATTTATTTTTTTGCTTTGGAGTCTCACTCTGTTGCCAGGCTGTAGTGCAGTGGCACAATCTCAACTCTCTTCAACTTCCATCTCCTGAGTTCAAGTGATTCTCTCGCCTCAGCCTCCCAAGTAGCTGGGACTACAGGTATGTGCCATCATTCTCGGCTAATTTTTATATTTTCAGTAGAGATGGGGTTTCACCACGTTGGCCAGGATGGTCTCGATCTCCTGACCTCATGATCCACCCACCTCAACCTCCCAAAGTGCTGGGATTACAGACATGAACCACCACACCAGCCATAAATGTTGTTATTTACTTAGATAAATAATATATCTTATGCATATATATTAAAGTATGCATTTGAAGTTAAGAGGCAATGGATTGATACCTGAAACCTATAATATGTTTGGCAAAACCTTTCCAGAGTTTAAAATATTGTTATAATTACTATTATTTTAATGTCATTTTATCAGAACTATACAGAAATGTTTATGTTCATCAAAAACTATAGACTCAAAAACATAAGGGTCAAACAATAATACTATATGGAGCAATTGACATGCCATCTGATTATAATACTTTAATAAAATCCCTCAAAAACTAGTAAGTAAAACAGACAAAATTTCTAAGAATGTAGACTTTAATCACTTAATTAACATATTTAATCTAAGAGATATACAACCAAATATGAAAATACATTTTTAGACATAAACATAGATATTTTCCAAATGTTGGTACTTCTGTTTTTCAATTCTCAACTCTATTTAGGAACACCATTCCTTAGGCTTTCCACTCACAAAATCAATCTATTTTTATGAGATGTTGATAACAGTTTATTGATTTTTTACAACACTTGATAGTTCTCCACGGTATTAAAAAGAACACATCTCACATTTAAGAATTTTGTGAGAGTCCTTATAGCATCTTACCAGGCAGACCTCTAGTGAGTAGTAGTATCCGCAACAGGAAGCTTCCAAGTAGCTATAAAGCAGGCAGGCCTAAGCTTTCTATCCCTGTGTCTTTCACACATATTAGAACTGCAAGTTTCTGTGACTGATTTTACATCTTATTGGAGTCTCTGATAATCAAACTCTCTTGGAATTCTCTTGACTTTTGGTTTCTGAACTAGAAGTTTTTGTCCAGCCCTTTAATAATATACACATTTTGAGAAAAATATTACTGGTTTGTTATAGTGCCCTAGTGGAGATAGATGATTTGCCCAGACATACCTATCTTGCAATAGTTTTTTCTGAACTAAGATATTCAAGGTATGATAAGTAACAGAAAGTTCTATTATAAAATGGAATAATAGTGCCATCACAAGCCTAACTGGGCCCCTGAAATCTCAATTAGTTATAAAAGCATCATCATTTTTGGATACAGAAATGACCTCCTGATGTCAATCATGGATGATGTTTTTTAATTTTCCTGTGAAGATTATGACAGTAAATATTTAAAGCTTACAGGTTGTATTGGTCTGTTCGCATACTGCTATAAAGAACTACCTGAGACTGGGTAATTTATTTTTAAAAAGGTTTTAATTGACTCAGAGTTCCACAGGCTGAATAGAAAGCATATCTTGAAGGCCTCAGATAACTTCACAATCATGGCAGAAGGTGAAGGGGAAGCACATACATCTCTACAGTGGCAGAGCAGGAGAGAGAGAATGAAGGGGGAGGTGCCACTCTTTTAAACCGTCAGATCTCATGAGAACTCACCCACTATCATGAGAATAGTATGGGTGAAACTTCTCCAATGATCCAATCACCTCTCACCAGGTCCCTCCCTCAACACATGGGGATTACAATGCAAGATGAGATTTGGGTGGGGACACAGAGCCAACTCACATCACAGGCTATATGATGTTTATTGCAGTAACTCAACTTTGCCATTGTAGTGTGAAAGCAGCCATAGAAAATTCATAAATGAATGAGCACGGCTGTATTCCAATAAAATACTATTTTGTAAACTGCAGTGATCTAAATTGGGCCTGTGGAACATAGTTTGCAAAAACTTTGCTTATGTTATTAACTCTCTGATACAAATATCTAGTTTCCTGATGGGACTTCATAGCAGAGAAGAGGACAGTTCCAGTGGAAATATGACATAATGATGACAGAATAATAACTAGCCATAGAACTAGGTAACTCATGATATAGGTTCAGTGTTAGGCAAGGAGGTTTGCCATAGAATACAGTATCCCAAAGTTAACTGAATTATATTTCTACAGACAGTATGGGACTGTAGCTAAGGATCTTAATGTAGGATCAGGTCACTGCCCTACCCAAGACTATATTACTAAGTTAGGCCTATAGAGGGCACAGACTTGTGCAAATGAATAGCAATTGTTGTCAATAGCCTGCAAAAATGGTACTACATGAAAATAACTTATATTAAAAAGAAAAATATCTGAAACGATAAAATTGACTAAGCATATGCATCTGATTCTATGTATATATGACAATAAACTATTGTAAAAAAAGTTAAATTCTAAAAAGACTTAATCTGACAAATGAGGACTTACCCAACATGATTTCCTGGTTTACTATAATTATAGACCAATTCAGACAGTGCTGTGATGGTGAAATTATTGACATTTTGATAAATAAAACAGGATAAAGTGCCCAGAGAAAGAACTGTACATTTATGATCAATTGATTTTCAACAAAAGTGCCAAAGTAAAATAATAGGGGAAGAAAAATCTTTAAACAAAATATTGTAGAAAACCTGGATGATTCTATGGCAAAAAGAATATAAATATAATCTTACATCATAAGCAAAATAAATTGAAATGGACCATAATCCCAAATATTACAACTTAAACACAACTTGCAGAAGAAACTGTAAAAGAAAATATGATTCTTATGTAAGTATAAAATTATAACTTTATAAACATCAAAAACTCTTGTTCTTTAAATAGTATTATTAACAAGAAAAAAATTGCAGTAGGAAATTATTAGCAATACAATTATTAATGCATTATGTAATTTCTAAAATAATTTACCAACCAATAATGAGAATACAAGTAACATAATGAAATATTACCAAACATGTTGAAAAAGCTTATGAAAAAATACCCAATAAACAGAAAAAATAGGTTATCAACATCACTATATGAGGGAAATGCAAATTAAATTAACCATAAGCTATCATTACATACTCATTGGAGTTGCTAAAATTGAAAAGACGTACATAATTCAAGGTAAGGAACTAAGAAACAACTGTGGTACATTATACAATTTTTTTCATTTCACCATTTCACTTTTTGTTATTTAAAAATAAATCAAAACCTGTATTCATACAAAGACTTGTAATCAAATATTCACAACAATTTTATTCCCAGAAGCCAAAACCTGACAATGTTCCAACAATCTATCACCAAGTGAAAGGACAAGCAATATTTATATGTCCGTATGTTGAAATGCTACTTAGCAAGAGATAAAAATGAACGTCCAATACATATAACAACGTGGGTTAATCTCAGACTCATTTTGCTTAATTAAAAGAGCCAAGCACAAGGTTGGGCATGGTGGCTCACGACTATAATCCTATCACTTTGGGAGGCCAAGGTGGGCAGATTGCCTGACTTCAGGAGTTGTAGACTAGTCTGGACAACATGGCAAAACCCTATCTCTACTAAAAATACAAAAAATAGAAAAATAGTTCACTGCAGTCTGGAACTCCTGAGCTCAAGTGATCCAGCTGCCTCAGTGCTCTGAGTGCCTGAGACTACAGGCATGCACCACTATGCCCAGCTAATTTTGTATTTTTTGGTAGAAACGGGCTTTCTCTATGTTGTGCAGGTTAGTCTCAAACTCCTGCATTCAAGCAATCTGCCTCCTCTCAAAGTGCTGGGACTAGAGACACCACGCCCAGCCAGAATACTTTTAAACCTTAAAAATTACGGAAAAGTTTTAATATGTGATAATATAAATGAACTTTGAAGCACCCTATGCAAAGTAAAATAGGCCAGGCACAGAAAGACAAATACTGCATAATTCCACTTACATGAACTATCTCAAACAGTCAGATTCATAAGATCAAAGAGTGGAGTGGTGATTACCAGAGGCTGGAAGAAGGTGAAAATGGGGAGTTACTAATCAAGGGGCAGGAAGTTTCAGTAAAGCAAGATTAATAAAATCTAGAGATCTGCTCTGCAACATCCCACATATGTTATCAACAATACTGTTTTGTAAGCTTAAAAGTTTAAGAGTAGATCTTGTGTTAAGTGTTGTTACCACAATAAAGTAAAATAAATAGTAAGAGAACCCCTATAACTTGTACAAGCTATCAATATATCTCTGTGTATTTGTTCTGCATAGGTATTTTGTAAATGTTTGCTGTGATAATACATTATATATGCATATAATATTTTGATAAGATATATGACCCTAAGGAATGCTGTGACTTGTTATGGGCCATATGTGTGCTTCTCCATTTGATCTTGTATACAAATTTTACAGAGCTTCCAACCTAACATATGAATTTTTTCTCTTTATTTTCATAATAAGAGTGAAAAAAGAAAAATGTGATTTTGTATGGGCAGAGTGTCAAGTTATATAGGATGAACTGCAAAGTCCCTAAGAAAAGGCATAGTTAATATGAGAAAAAGAGCCATGACACATTTCGGTGAGACAATTTCAGAAGTCTCCGTGGTAAATGCAAAGGCAAAGGATATAAAGCACTCATGAGTTTGGCATTTTTCTAGTTCAGCAAGAATCAGTGTATCTGGGGGAGAATGTGAAAATGAGAGTTGCATGAGGAAAAAAAATTAAGTCAAAACAAAAATCAATAGGGATATATCATGTAAAAAATTACAGTCTATGAGAAAGTTTTTACATTTCATTTTGTAAAAGGTTTAATGGTTTTGAGTAAAAATCATAATTATGATTAAAATGGCTATGAAGGGATAGGGTGTAGAAAATACAAAGGATAAGCAGAGTGTAGATGACTTGAAAATGGATTTGGAGTATGATGGTAATAGTTGATGAAAAGTGGTCATATTTGGAATTTTTTGAAAGTAAACAGGACTTGATGATATTTGAATAAGAGTCATAAAAAAATAGAAGAATTGAGAACAACCACTAGATTCTGGGATGAATAGATGGGAGAAATTTCTTGCCATTGATTGAGGTATGAATGCTTAGGTAAGGAAAGAGATTGGAGAGGAATAAAAGCTTTACTTTGAACATATTAATTTGAGATATATTGTGCATATCTAAATAGGGATGATATGTAAAGAGTTAGATGGACAGAGCCCTGTGTATATAGCAATCGCAAAATGATATTTTTTTAATAAATTCATGCACATGTGTGAAGCAAATATGTAGAGAGACAAGGAAATAAAAACATACTCTCTGGGATTTCTTTTACCTAGCAGTTTTGAAGGTAAGCAACAAACAAGAAAAACTTAGATGCAGAGAAAATCAAAAGAATGGTATGCTAGAAACCAGCATATTTTTAATGGAGTTTCTTTATTAATACAATATTTTATGGATTTTTTTGATAATTGAGCTTTCTACATTAAGCAAACATTAAATTGTTTCAGTATATCCATAAAGATAATAAACATTTAGTGATATTCATTATAGTAATAAATACTGAGTATAACATATCAGTGTTAAGAATCTGAAGGGAGAAATTATATATACAAATTATATAGCACATTATAATTTTCTAAGTCTTTTAATATCCACAATATCATTAAATTTCTCAACAACTTTAGGGTAAAGCAATTAATATATTAATTTTACCCATGAGAAATTTAATGTTCACAAGGATGAAGCACTTTGTCTGAATGAGAATAATAAATCAATAGAGTTCTTCCTTTGATAACAGATTAATTGAATCCCTTATAAAGGTGTAAAATAATATTTTTAAGTGATACCACTTTTTACTTTTATCTTAAGTTTGGGGTACAACTGCAGTTTTGTTACGTAGGTAAACTGGTGTCACGGGGTTTTGTTGTACAGGTTTGATATGTTTACAACATAAAAAGAAATAGATAATGTTAAAACACTTTTACTTAATTTGGGCAACATTACCCAGTATTTCCCAAAACACATACTTTTAAAATAAACTTAACCTTTTAGGGTAGTTTTAAAACCACAGAAAAAATTGCACAGATAGCACAGAACGTTTTCATACTTCATACCCACTTTCTTCTCTTATTAATATTATAGAATATTATGATACATTGTATATGACTACTGAATCATTATTAATACATTATAATAAAGTCTATGCTTTAAGTTTTCTTAGCTTTTACCTAATGTTAATTTGCTGTTTCAGAATCTTATCCAGAATACTACTTTACATTTTATTGTCTTATTTCGATAGGCACAATTTTTCTGTAACTATTTGTCATACTTTGCTGGTTTTGATTATCTTGACAGATTTCAGGAGTACTAGTCAGATATAGTTTCCCTTCAGCAGGGTTATTCTCATGCTTTTCTTCATTGTTAGATGAAGGTTGTGGGTTTATGGGAGGAAGACAAAGAAGGTAAAATACTGTTTTCATCACACCATATCGAGTGTACGTGTTATCAACATGATATCACTACTGATGCTCTCATTAACCACTTAGCTGAAGTAGTGTTTGTCAGGTTTCTCCATAATAAAGTTGCTCTTCGTGCCCGCTTTTCCACACTCTGCTCTTACGCAGGGGCATTATGTTCAGCCCACCTTTAAAAGTAAGGAGTTGGCCGGGCGCGGTGGCTCAAGCCTGTAATCCCAGCACTTTGGGAGGCCGAGACGGGTGGATCACGAGGTCAGGAGATCGAGACTATCCTGGCTAACACGGTGAAACCCCGTCTCTACTAAAAAATACAAAAAACTAGCCGGGCAAGGTGGCGGGCGCCTGTAGTCCCAGTTACTCGGGAGGCTGAGGCAGGAGAATGGCGGGAACCCGGGAGGCGGAGATTGCAGTGAGCTGAGATCCGGCCACAGCACTCCAGCCTGGGCGACAGAGCGAGACTCCGTCTCAAAAAAAAAAAAAAAAAGTATTGTTTGGGATTTTTCTGCACAAGCGATTTTTCCCTCTATCTATCTATCTATCTATCTATCTATCTATCTATCTATCTATCTATCTATCTATCTAAACAGTATGGACTCATTGCCATCTATTTTATACTTTAGCTTACAATCAAAGGCTACATAATTTTGTTCTCAAATTGTTCTACCATTAGATATAGAGTACTCTTTCAGTTGGATGGTGTATCACTTTGACATATCCACGACACATATATGATTTTCTTTTGGGTGGGAGAGGCACTGAATTTTTGGCACTCTAAAATGCTGCATGCACATTTTGTATATTTCCTTGTATAATGCACCAATCCCATAATCATTAATTTCTCCAAGAAGTTTCCTTTTATAGTTATTTTTACAGAAAAAATACCAATTGGATCATTCCAGCCTCCTCTCATGGTTTATCTGTTAGCTTCCACTCCAACAGCAAGAAATATGTCTCACACAACCCACCATAAATTTATGACAACATTTTATTCTTTTTTCTCATTTGCGTAGATTTTACTTAAAACTTAAAAAAATTACTGATACAGGACACTATAATTCTTTAGGATTTTGTTTCCATTTGCATCTGTGAGTGCATAACATTTTATTACATACCATTATTTTAATAGAAAACGTATTGATTTGTTCTTTTTTATACATATGGACTAAAGCATACTTTTAATTGTAGGTATAATGGATTGTTATATGAAAATGATTTGCATGTATTAATAATAAGCAAAGATAACCACAAATCAAGTTCATTTTCTTGCCAATTTGAATTTCAAATCACACATACCAAAGTCACAATATGCATATCCTCTATGCACCATGCTCAAATTCATATTTCATTCTATCAGTAATTAAAAATTTATCCAGAAATGTAAAGATATCAATAAATGTTTTCCCACATGTTCATGTGTTCTTGAAGTAAAGTGTTTATTTGAATAATATATGAGACTGAACATGTTCAAAACTGATATATGTGTTACTGATAAAATTATCTCCTATTAATCTCCTATTAAATGATAAGAATAGGTGACTAAATAGTTTGACATAAAAACACATGTACCAATCAACTGACGAGATAACAAACACTTGCTTTCTGTTATACTTTGAAAAGATGTTTAGGATTTGACAGATGTGATGGTCACAAAAAATGAGTGTACAAATTCTAAGTAATAGTTTGAGAAAGTATCTTCCACACATCCTTTCAAATGAATAGTTTATATCTTGTGGTTTGCTTGTTATATCCTACTTTCTATTATATACTTTTTACTTGTATTGTCTTTTTTTTGTATCTAATTCTTTTCATGTGCTATACATTATTGCAGCTATAAAATTCTATCTTGAATTGATATTTATTTACACAATAAAGACTATGACTATTTCATAGTTCAGGAAAAGAAAAAGCTTATGCTAATTTTATTTAAGTTTATTTTCTGAAAAAAATGTGAAAAACCCATAATTTTCTATTTCATAAAAATCATATAAACTACAGTTAACCAATTGAATTAGGATTCGATTACAACTGCACCAATGAACAGAGTGATTTATGTATAATGGAAATAGGTCATTCAGGAAAGGAATATTCAGTCTCAATAAGGCAAGAACTAATGTTTCAACAATATTCAGAGGGGTGTACAGCAAGTATAACTTCTCTATAGACACAAACATAGTGTATGTTCTCTATTTAAAAATTGATGTACTTAATAATTACTGTAGGGCTTTTATGATACCCAATCTATTTCAAAATCTTGAGGAAGTATTACTGAGGCAAGTTTTCTTGTAAGATTAGTAACACTTGTGAGATCCATTTATGGACACTTACACTTCTAAAAGGAAGGAATCATCACATTGCTTTCCAAAATCGTTCATTTGTCTTTCTTTCTTCACACAATTTCCAATTTTTTTTTTTTTTACTTTTTTTTAATTTAAAGAAGCAATTAGTTGAAAGCAATTTAGAAAATAAAATGCCAATGACTCGCATATCTAAAATTATCAGCTCATAAAATTATGGCTTCAGGACAAGTATGTACAAATATTTGCAGAAAAAGTAATTTGAAAAAGCAATTTGCATAAGAAATAATTCACAAAGATTTTAAGTGGACACTCATATTGGAGTACATGCCAACCTAAATCAGGCTCCATTCAGGATACAGAAACCTCAATTATTAATAAAGAGAAGTTAGTACAAAGGATTATTAGCTAGCCATTAACTGTATTTAAAAGACAATAGGAAAACACTAAGATATCATAGAGATATCAAAAGGAAGAACCTACTACTCATCCTAGAAATGGGGAAACAAACTCTACTTGAAATTATTAAAAGCTATAATATTGAAGCAAAACCATTGCAAAGCTGACACTCAGACATTGAGTAGGGGGTGCTTCTCAGCTGGGGCTGTTGCCCTTGAAGTTGCAGAAGGGGCCAAGAGATTCCAGACCTCTGAAAGAAGCACTGGCAGGCTGGGGCTAATTTTGTTGGGAGGGCAAAATGTGCTGCAAGTTTAACTACTAGAAAAAAACTAAAGAGTGGATTGAGACTTGTCAATAAAATATACTGTCACACCTGTAATCCCAGTAATTTGGGAGATCTAGGTGGGCAGATCATGAGGTCAAGAGTTTGAGACCATACTGGCCAGAATGGTGATACCCCATCTCTACTAAAAATACAAAAGTTAGTAGGGTGTGGTGGCACACACCTGTAGTTCCAGCTACTCAGGAGGATGAGGCAGGAGAATCATTTGAGCCTGGGAGCCGGAGGTAGCAGTGAGTCAAGATCACGCCACTGCATTCCAGCCTGGTGACAGAGCAAGACTCCATCACAAACAAATAAAAAATAAAATAAAATAAAATAAAATAAAATAAAATAAAATAAAAAATACCGTAACAGTCAGAAGGAAGAATTGCTAAGCGAGTTCATATAAAGAAAAAACAAGAGGCTGAAAAGGAACAAGAAACAAATTGAAGGAATAACTCTTTCCTCCTTCTGCTTTGTTTTCCTCATCCAATACTATTGGCTGAATTTTAAAAGATGACAGCTACCTCTCCAGAGAAATATGAATTTTGGTGTCTCAGCCTCAAATCCCAAACTAATGTTTAGAGGGGTGGGTTGACACAAACTCCAACTCTTTAATTTCTAAGAACTTGTGCACACACTTCTTCATATATTTTTTACATTCTTACAATAAAGAAACAACTTTATGCTTCCACTAACAAGGTGTGCAACTATCCTTTATATTAAAGGTCAATGAAATGTTTCTGCAAACAGATATGTGGTAAATATCTTAGGTCCTATAGGGCACAAATGATCTGTTGCATATTCCATTTTTATTGTTGTTATTGTTGTTTATTAGTTTGTTTATTGCAACATCTAAAATGTAAATAGCAAAACAAAACAAGCCACAGATACATTCTTAGGCTGCATGTGGTATGAAACAAGCTGAAGGGTGAATTTGGCCCGTGACCTATTATTTTTTCTGCCTGTTTTATAGAATCAAAGATATTCTCATTCTGTCACCAAATTGAGAAGACACGAAGTCTCAAAAGTAATTACTTTTCATTTATGGGAAACAATTGTCATAAGTTCTATCCATTTCTTTGCTATGTTACTTACTTCTCATTCTGATAACAGTCTCAAATGAACATTCTCCTTCTAAAGATTATAAAGTTAACTTCCAACAAAATATCTATTAAGTAATAAGGAAATGAGGAGAGATAAAAATAATAAAGTTACTGTATAAAAATCTATTTAACTATACACATAAGAAGTGAAGATATGTGCAGCTATTATGATTCTTAATTTAGTAACTGATTACAAAGTCACTGCTAATATCAGTAACCTCTAACTGCCCTACACATTCCATGCTTCCTTTGCCCCCAGACAGGTCCAAAGGTAGACTTGGTTCATGTATAGTGTGACCTGAAACTTCATTAATTAAAGGTCAGCATTCTACATACTCTTGAGTTCTCTTTGGTTGCTGTAATTTTTTACTATCATTTGCTCTTGGATATGAAACTACTAAAAATTGCCCGAGAATATTTCCTGGATGCTAGACTTAATTCTCTCTGTCCCTACTCTGTGGCAGGAAACTAATATTCACTGGGTACACTGGATCAGTCATTCAAAATAAAACAAAAACAAAACCAAAACAAAGCATTCTTTGCCTTCTGTTTCAGTAGCAAAAAAAGGAAAACAAAATGACCAGGTAGCAGTCTCAATCTCCAAGTAAATGTAACTACTGTTGCTTCAATTCATGGGAATATTCTCTTTTGACATCCAAGACCTTCAAATTGCAGTGGCCAAAGTGGAAGGAATTAAAAGCAAATCTTTTATGAATGGGTTATTAGTTATAATAGTAAGAGAAGCCACTCTCACTTTTGCTCTGCTCCCGTGTATTCTGGCTATAAGAGACACATCACAGGCCAGGTGCAGTGGCTCATGCCTGTAATCCCAACACTTTGGGAGGCTGAGGCAGGCAGATCACCTGAGGTTGGAAGTTCGAGACCAGCCTGACCAACATGGAGAAGCCCTGTCTCTGCTGAAAATACAAAATTAGCCGGGCATGGTGGTGCATGCCTGTAATCCCAGCTACTCGGGAGGCTGAGGCAGGAGAATTGCTTGAACTTGGGAGGCAGAGGTTGTGGTGAGCTGAGATTATGCCATTGCACACCAGCCTGGGCAACAAGAGCAAAACTTTGTCTCAAAAAAAAAAAAAAAAAAGACACATCACATTATATATTGAATCCTAATTCAGGGCATGGACTAAATCCTTGAAGACAAAATATTACACATTCAGATTGTGGCCTTCAAGTTAGCACCATTACTGAATTTTCAGTGAGCCATTCCATTTTATTAAAAACACTGCTTTTTAGTGATGGAGTATGTAGTAAAGCCATCCGTATCATATAGAAGATCCTATTACTGTATTTCTTTTGTTTCAGAATGAGTTCCTAGGTAATCTGAAGTAACATTGTGCACAATGTCATGGCAATGAAAAGGGCATTCCAAGGATTCATTCATGGTAATTCTAATAAAAGCATTACAAGAATAGAGGTTCAACTCATCTTCAGAATTCATGATTGTTTTAATGAATGCAACAAATCTCTGGCCCCTTCATGATTGAAAGGGTCCAATGTAATAAACACGTTACAAGTTGATTATTAATAAATGGAAAACAGTGTCATTAAAGGAAATCAGCATTGCTCTTTGCTGTTTATCCACTTGGAATTTGTCAGAAAGAAAACCTTGGTGAAGGAGAGTTCAAGTGGCTAACACAATGGATTTCTGTATCCTGTCCACTACCATCCCTGAGTAAACTTTGAAATCTAACATTCCATAAACTGTGTCACTGCATTCAACTGATTTTTAAAAGTTTCTCTCCCATGAATGCCTCATGTAGACATTTACATGGGATTCAAATATCTCACAGTCTTTGTCCATTTTAAAAGGTAAATTAACATGGATCTTCGCATATTTCCTTGCCATCCTCATATAGCTCTTTTTAAATTTTTGACAAACCAGGCAAATCATTTTAAACTATGTGTTAATCATGTCTAAGCATCTGTTTATCTGGATAAAGGGGAAAACAAAATGCACTGATAAATCCTACCCAGTAGAAGATTTTCTTCACTATTGCACTGAAGCTCACGCATGAATGAGACTGTGATACTATAGCTGTGAACTTCTAAGTTGTACCAACATATATTATAAGTAGAACCAATTGTGAAGTAGCCCAAAGTTTTTTTTTTTGTACTTTTTGTTCTTTTCTCTGTGTTCAACTGAACATCAACAACTCTTCATGATGCCATAGTGTGGATTAAGTTAAAGCAACAGGTGTGGGCATCAAGGGAGTCTAAGCAACTTTCTCTTGCTATTTATTGTTCCTTAAAGACCTTCCACAGGATGGTTGTGTATATAACATTTCTGTTTGATAAATGATTTGTTACCACAAAACATAAAGATAAGCGATGGTGGGTCAAATGCTATTCAGTTCATGAAGTACACTTCAGGTCCCATGATCAAATAATAGGCAATTTTAAGTTTTTCATCTCTACCAAGACCCAGTAGCAAGCTGGAGGTTGTTTCTCAAAAGAATAGGCACTTGAAGAAGCAGACATGATTTACCTAAAACCACAGAGAACTACACTGCAATTATTTTATTATAATATGCCAAAGGTTTGATTCTCCACAGACACTTCAAGGATCATTACAGGGGAAGACCAAAGGAGAGCAGTTTGCAGTGAAGATTTGCTGCAAACCTGCTTGTTTTTGTGTTCAATTTCCTACTCAGTTCTCGCAATCTTAAGAATTGGGAAATAGTTGAGTGGCACAGACTAATATAACATACATTGCCTCCTAAATCCAAGAAGTCTGATCAAGCAATGTGCCTTTATTTTACTGGTATGTGGTGCAAGATGCAACATCTTATCTTTCATCATGGAGATGATACACATGTAATATGGTTTGTCTCCGTGTCCCCACCCAAATCTCATTTTGAATGATAATCTCCATGGGCTGAGAGAAGGACTTGATGGGAGGCAATTGGATGATGGAGACAGTTTCCCCCATGCTGTTCTCTTGACAGTGAGGGAGTTCTCATGAGATCTGTTAGTTTTAAAAGTGGCAGATTCCCCTGCACTCGGTTCTCTCTCCTGCTGCCTTGTGAAGAAAGTACTTGGTTCTCCTTTACCTTTAGCCATCATAGTGTTTTCTGAGGCCGCCCCAGCCATGAGGAACTGTGAGTCAGTTAAACTTCCTTCTTTCATAAATTGCAGTCTCAGGCAGTTCTTTATAGCTGTGTGAAAAGAGACTAATACGACACGATTGAGACAGTTGCACCCCTGGTGATTCACTGAGGTTATGGAGCCTAAAAAATTGGCACAATATTTTATTTTAGAGGGGCAAGACAAAATATGTTTGCCATTATTTAGAATGCAAATCAGATCAATCTTATTTTTTATTACTCTAGTAATACTGATATTTGGAAACTTATATGTCTAGAAATCACTTACGATATAATTTAAAAAGAGATTACAATATATTCCTATGGCATAAGAATTACATACTACATAAACTTAGAACATTATTTTTATTTTACAATTAAGATAGTTTAGTTAAATTTAGTTTTCTTGAAATCTTTATATAATCACTTTTATTTTAAAATATATGTGGACTCTATACAAATTTTTTGATCAATAAGATTTCACATGTTAAAATATGTATATAACAAAAATGTCTCAAAATTGTTTGTGTTCTTAAACCTACAATATTTATTTATAGAAAAATATGATCTCCAGAAGTCCACTATTTGAAAAGGCTGGATGGCCTCATGTAAAATAATTAGAAAAGACTTGATCATATATGCATCCTCTTATTTTCCTGTATAACACTGAGATACTTATGTTTTCTAAACACTTCCTTCAACTATCAGTGAAAAATAATTAATGGATAATTTTTCAACTTCTCTCAAACAGAAATCTGTCTTACCAACTCATGTGATTTTATTTGACTAATTGGCTGTCTTGGCAGCATATATATATTATTTATTTTCTGTAAGTGATACATATAGAATATAGTACTTGCTTAATACTTATTCAGATAAATGAATAAATAAGAGGATGCTTGCTACCTTTAAGACTGCTCATTATGAATGATTTCTAATAGCACAAAGAAAATAATAAGTTTGAAAGAAACCAAGAGACAATCACAGTTATTAAGGAAAACTTTAAAAACAAAAGTTACTGAGGAAAACTTTAAAAACAGAAAAATAAAAGATAAGTCTGTTAAATAAAGCTTGAAACACCTTGAATAAATATAACTTTTTCAAAGAATGTTGTATAGATCCATGATAAAATTAGTTAATATGTAAAAATACAAGCCCACCCCACAAAAGTGAGAGTTTTCACATTGTCACATTATGACATATACTCACAACCCCTGGAAACGATCGCAAGAAAAAAAAAAGCTTCTGAGAGCAAAGATTTTCTTTACTAACTAGCTCATAATAACACGTATGTGAACTGTGGTGGTGACTGTGGTGACTGTCAGGAAGCCCCGAGCATTGATTACAAATTAACTTTAGTATTACTGGACAATGTTTTACTTTCCTAGAGTAGATGTTGGAAAATTTTTGCTAGGGAGGCCAAGGTATTACTTATTTTAGGCATTCTGGGCCACAAGTCTGTTTTGTGACTCTTCAACTCTACCATTAAAGCCCTAATGCTGCTGTAGACGATACATGAATGAAGGTGTAGCTGTGTTCCTATAAAGCATTTTTTAATAAAAACAGGTGACTGACTGAATTTGATCCAGTGGGCTTTAGTTTCGAAGTTCTATTTAAGGTCATTTAGTTGATATTAACAAGTGAGATTTTCATAGCCCAGAATCATTCTGAATTTCTCAATCATATATTTTAAGAAGTGCATCTTCAGCATATAATATATAAGCATTAAAAAATTTTAATATATGCAGTTAAGTACTATTTGGTGATGGAGGAGGATATTGTCAAATAAATAATAAGTATCCATTTAATAGCAATCCTCATTTTTTATCATATCTGGCTTCTCCAGGAGACTTTTAGTAGCATGCTCATTTATCTACTGCCTTCACCGTGTATTGATCTACAAAACCACTAAAAGTAGTTTCAGATATATTTTTAACTTGAGCACATTGAATTTTGAATGTTATAAGATGGGTCAAATTTAGGTTCAAGTAGCTGTTTTAGTTCATATTCATTGTATGACTTTAAAGTTAATTAAATGTTATGTTACAGGGCTGCATGAGAATTCAGGGAAAGAAACTATGCATGAAAGTGAAGTACTGCACCAGGCTCATGTTAAACACTCAGTACATAATAACCACTGCACTTAAAGTCTGTTAAAGAAATGTAGAAAAAATATTTTAAGACTAAGTTTTGCTTTTGCTTTTATTGGGAGTTTTTTAAATAGAGTACCTAGAAGATAGAAAGATTACTTTTTTTCTCTGCATGCCTTCAAATTGTCAGGAGATTCAAAAAATGTGCCATATACTTTATTCTCCAATATCTGGAGTGTGAGAAAACTAGGCCTACATAGGTTGCCTGTAAATTTCACCATTGTCTCAACTTAATACAAATGCCCTTATACTCAGAAAGCCATAGTTCCAATTTCTTATTAATTTAATAATCACATGGTCTTAATAAATCATTCCCATTAAAAATAAAAAGTATGATACTCTTTATTTAACACATTAGCATACAAGGCCTTTCCTGAAGTTTGTAAGGGAGTAAACATATGTTTATTTATACATATGTTCTTGCAACACCGGCTTTGCAATTTTACATGCACTGGATGACTTGTGCTAATCTCTGCCATATCCTGTAATATAGAGATTTGTGTAAATTCCATTTTCTATTTTTCCTCCTTCCACCTGGGTTATTGTTATTCAGTTGCCAGATAAATGTGATTGTTTCCCTTTTCAAGATTATCTAAGTCAAATAAGTTAGATAAATCATCCACACCTTTATTACTGCTTTTTATTCTCCTATGTGCTTTTTGTCAACGACAAATACATTGACAAGCTTTTTTTCTGTTTTTGTTTTTTTCTCTTGTGTCAACACCCTATGTAAGAACATTATCAACATCATCTTATATAATTTTATATGCCTTTACTTTTTTATTTCATTGTGGAAAACAAAGTTTAATGTTGATTAAATCATATGTAGCAGGGCTCTTTAATCAAGGCTTAGGCTGGTAGAGCACTATACATTTAGGCATCTCTGAGTATAGAAAAGAGAGTTTTATTGTTGCTATCAGTTTGTAAGCAGAGAGACAGTCTCTGACATGTCCTGAACACACTCTTCAAAGAGGGAAGGGGGAGGTTCGCTTTTAGGCTTCACAAGGTCTGTATTACACAATAAAGGCATAAATATTTAGCACGTTTGGGGGAAATTATGTTTATTTATAAGGTGACTCAACTGCATGTGCAATGGTAAACATGTGTAACATATACATTTCATCTTCACTTGGGAGTGGAGTTTTAGTATTAAAATAAACTGAAATTTTTGTTCCTTACTTCAAAAGGTGAACCACAGGGCACAAAGACAGTGTGCACAGTCTCTAAAAGCTGGCCAAAACTGACTTGAAGTCTGTGGCTGTTTTTCAGGAAAGAATGTTTTTAAGTCTGGTCCTATGTCCAATCAGACTGGGTAGTAAGTAAATCGGAGTCCGTAAGGGTGCAATACTTTGCCTGATAACTCCTATTTGCTAGGCAACTTAGCAAGAATGTGATTTTGTTTTTGTTTTTGTTTTTATTTTGTTTTTCATAGCTGTGGGAATTTAGAGAGTTGTCATGCCAGCCAATCCCTGAGCCTCAGGCCAGTAAGTAACTTTTTGTTTCCTTAAACTTAGGATTTATTATAGCTCTTAGTTGATTAAGGGGCATCTATTTGGATGTCTTAAATCACAGTCATGAGAAACTATCCAGGAAAAACAGTATCTCCCTCACATTTCACTTATGGTTTAAAACTTTAATCTTCTGGTGACAAAAATCTAAACCCTTAAAACTTGGAGGTGTAGACAGAACTTACTCTGAGACACAAAGTTAAATCTAACAAATTTTGTCTGACACCAAAATGTGAGAATGGAAAAGGACAATTTTGCACATAACTCATTGTTCACTGCTCAGATTTTTCCCTGTCTTATATGCAAAAGATATACTAAATTGTTATAAGATGTCTAAAAAGTGAGCTAACTGAAAACTATACATAAATAAATACATACACACACACACACACACACACACAAACACTTCATCACGAAGTTATTCATGCCACATCAAATAAAAATTGCAGAAAAGTGTAACTCCAATTAAAAAAAAAAGCATTTTTGATTTTCAGGTTTTTTAAAAAAGGGGAGATTAAATTAAAGACCATCTATATAGTTGGCTGCATCTGTTAGCTATTGTAAAAATACTACCTAGCACAATCTTACTGGCATGAAACAACAAAAAAATGTAGTATTGCTGTTGTGTCCACCTGTTGGATAAGGCTGGTCTGATCTTTTCCAGGCTTGTCTGGGCAGTCTACCTGAGGCTGTGATGATTGGCCCAACTTGGCTTTCTCCTGCAGGTCTGTGTGCTGACTGAGGTGACTCTGGTCCACATTTCTCTCTTGTTATTCTCATAGCAATGGTAAAGGACAAGCAGGCAGTTGGAAATACATAAAGTCTCTCAAGGAGTAGGCTTGGAAGGTTCATTGTTATTTCTGTCTGCATATCATTAGCCAAAGCAAGTCACATGGACCATGTCAAGGGTGTGGATTCTGAGTTGAGTTGTGTGGAGAAATGGGCCAATAATTCAGCTAACCATATGTCAAAGTTGATAGAAAGTACCAGCTCAAAGACGTTCTTAGGAAAGATGCAAAATGTGATTTTTAAAAAATTTCAATAGTTTTGGGGTAATAGTTGGTTTTGATTACATGGATAAGTTCTTTAGTGGGGATTTCTGAGATTTTGGCACACCCATCACCCAAGCAGTGTACATGGGACCCAAAGTGCAGTCTTTTATCCTTCACGCCACTCCCAGTCATTTCCCCAAGTCCACAAAGTCCATTGTATCATTCTTATATCTTTGTGTTCTCATAGCTTACCTCCCACTTATGAGTGAGAACATATGATGTTTGATTTTCCATTCCTGAGTTACTTCATCTAGAATAACGGTCTACAGTTCCATCAAGGTTGCTGCAGATGCCACTATTTTGTTGCTTTTATGGCTAAAGAGTATTCCGTGGTATATACATACCACATTTTCTTTATCCACTCTTTGGTTTATGGGCGTTGAGGCTGGTTTCATATTTTTGCAATTGTGAATTGTGCTACTATAAACATGTATCTGCAAGTGTGTTTTTCATATAAAGACTTATTTTCCTCTGGGTAGATACCCAGGAGTGGGATTGATGGATCAACTGGTAGTTCTACTTTTATTTCTTTAAGGAATCTCCATACTGTTTTTATTTTTCTTTTTTTTTTTTTTTTTTTTTTTGAGTGCTGTGGCCAGATCTCAGCTCACTGCAATCTCCGCCTCCCGGGTTCACGCCATTCTCCTGCCTCAGCCTCCTGGATAGCTGGGACTACAGGCGCGGCCACCTCACCTGGCTAGTTTTTTGTAGTTTTTAGTAGAGACGGGGTTTCACCGTGTTAGCCAGGATGGTCTCGATCTCCTGACCTCGTGATCCGCTCGTCTCAGCCTCCCAAAGTGCTGGGATTACAGGCTTGAGCCACCGCGCCCGGCCTGAATCTCCATACTGTTTTTCATAGTGGTTGTACTAGTTTGCATTCCCACCAGCAGTGTAAAAGTTTTCCCTTTTCACCACATCCACGTCAACATCTGTTATTTTCTGATTTTTTAATTATGATCATTCTGGCAGGAGTAAGTTGGTATCACATTGTGGTTTTGATTGGTATTTCCCTGATAATTAGTAATGGTAAACATTTTTTTGTATGTTTGTTGGACATTCACAGATCTTCCTTTGAAAATTGTCTATTCATGTTCTTAGTCCACTTTTTGATGGCACGGGTTATTAATTTTTTTTCTTGAAGATTTGCTTGTGTTCCTTGTAGATTCTGGACATTAGCCCTTTGACGATGCATACTTTACTAAGATTTTCTCTCACACTGTGGGTTTTCTGTTTACTCTGATGATTATTTCTTTCGTTGTGCAGAAGCTTTTTAGTTTAATAAGGTCCCATCTATTTATCTTTGTTTTTGTTGCATTTGCTTTTGGGTTCTTGGTCATAAACTCTTGGTCTCACATTCACTTATTACAGTGTCCTGTCCTGATTAACCTCTGTAAATAACCCTTCCTACACCATCATTTGTTTCCACCTAATATACTTTAAGTGTATATATATTTTTAATTATCTATCTTTTGACTTAAAAATTAAGTTGTCTTTCAATTTTAAAAATTATCAGTGTATATGTCAGCAGAGACCTTGTGGTTTTGCTAACTACTGTATCTTCTGGTCTTAGAATGGTGCCTGATCTACAGTGGGCCATGGTTAGCAGTCAATAAATATTCATTGTATGACATATTTATGGATTTCCATACTTTTATTTAAATAAAGAGTGAATTTATATGTAGATATATCACTTTTTATTTTACAACAGATAATCTGTCACCAGATTTTTCTGGACATTTTTCCTTCATACGCCCAGCATTTTCAAAACCTACATGCCAACTTCTGTTATACATCCTATTTTCTTATTTCTGCTACTGCAAATCTCCTTTCTATTTTACCTTCCTTTGACATATGTTCTGTCTAAATAAAGTAGCATTAATCATCTTTCATATTAGAAATTGAGATCATATGTTTTCTTAGCAGCAAACTACATCTAGATATCTGTGCTTATGTGTACCTATTATCTCTATGTGTTTATCTATTTACCCTTACTCCCAAGACATCATTTCCAGTTTAACTATTTTAAAACAATACAAATGCCAGTTGCCGATGCCCACATGTGTCTGTACCCTCTTAAACTAAGTTAACTTTTTCTAGATCAAGTTGATTGTATAAAATGGCAATAACAACAATAGGGTAAAAACTGTAAAAAATGTATATTTACATTACATAATACTTCCTGTAGAGCAACTGGTGTACAACTGGCAGCTTCAGAATATCTGCTCTTGAAAGAATGTAGCATTTTAAAAACAAACTATTTATTTGTTTGGACTCAGGGGACAATTGAAATTAGTCCAGTAATAACAGTTAAAACATTGTAACTGATCTTCAGTGCTTTGGGTCTCATAACAACACTTGTCTATTGTAATGGGTTTAGAACTTGATGCAAAAAATAATGGGAAGATAAACAGTGAAACAAGAAAGCAAATCTAATTTGTGAAGTAAAGAAAATTTATTTAGAACATAAGATCAATATGCAAGATCTGAAAATGCATTGACTAATGGTAATATTATAATTTCTTGCTCAAAGAAAAAAATATAAACACATTTAGAAATATCCAAAAATAGTAAGTTTTCTTACAAAGACTAGTGAACATCATGAGAACCAGAAATGTTTCATATCAATTGTGTTTTTTAAATGTATTTTTAATTTTAATGAATACCTAATAGCTGTACAAATTTATGGGGTACATGTAATATTTTAATATAAGCAAACAATGTGTAATGCTTTTGAAGAATTATTCAATTTTCATTCCATTTGGATATGTATGTATGGACTACCTTGCAGAAGCAAGATTCTCACATATTGACATGATTACAGATTACAAGAATGAAAGAAAGAAAGGAAAGAAAGAAGGGAAGAAGGAAGAAAGGAAGGAAGGAAGGAGAGAAGAAAGTAAGGAAGAAAGAAAAAAGTAATTGTAACAGAAACTGCAAAGTCTAAGAAAGGACACTTAGACATTGAATTTCAGAAATAAACGCCTCTGTATAAAAATGCCATAGAGTTCTAACCACTATCACATGAAAATTTATGTGTGTGTGCCTACTTCTTTTAAAAAGTAATTTAGTATTTTTAGAAAATTCTAGTTGATTTAAAATGAAAAAAGTCTGCTGCAAAAGTAAATTTTGACAAATGCTTAATAGCACATGATACTTAGGGGATAATTGTATAATTCTAATACTATAACTTTTTCCTATGAGAGCATAAGAGCAGTTTTGCACTGTAATATGTTTTTACACATTAACTCTGTCACTTCACTAGTAATGCATTTTATGTATTCTATTTTATTAACACGTTAACAAAGTACTGTATGTCACTTAGATAACATGTAAAATATCTTAATATGTAGAAAGTGTTATGAAGCACAATACAGTAAGTTAAAGTTGAAAAATAAGCATTAGACTAAAACAAAGGCCAAAACAAGTCACAACTTCTTTCTATGAAAAATGAGGGACTTATCTCTATCCTTCTTTTCTTAAATGTTGATATACAGCAATCCTCCTTTATCCTGTTTCGCTTTTGCTTTCAGTTGTTCCAGTCATCTGTGATTGATCATGGTTCAAAAATATTAAACAGAACTTAAAGTATAAAGAAAACTTTAAAACTTAAAAAAAGAAAAATCCATAAATAAACTATAAGTTTTAAGTTGGGCACTATTCTGAGTATTGTGATGAAATCCTGCACTATCTCCCTCCATCTCATTCAAGATGTAACTCACCCCTTCGTCCAGCATATCCACACTGTATATCCCACCCATCTACTGTATATGACCACATCTACGTCAACATCTGTTATTTTCTGATTTTTTAATTATGACCATTCTGGCAGGAGTAAGTTGGTATCACATTGTGGTTTTGATTGGTATTTTCCTGATAATTAGTAATGGTAAACATTTTTTTGTATGTTTGTTGGACATTCACAGATCTTCCGTTGAAAATTGTCTATTCATGTTCTTAGTCCACTTTTTGATGGCACGGGTTATTATTTTTTTTTCTTGAAGATTTGCTTGTGTTCCTTGTAGATTTTGGACATTAGCCCTTCGACGATGCATACTTTACTAAGATTTTCTCTCACACTGTGGGTTTTCTGTTTACTCTGATGATTATTTCTTTCGTTGTGCAGAAGCTTTTTAGTTTAATAAGGTCCCATCTATTTATCTTTGTTTTTGTTGCATTTGCTTTTGGGTTCTTGGTCATAAACTCTTGGTCTTAGATTCACTTATCACAGTGTCCTGTCCTGATTAACCTCTGTAAATAACCCTTCCTACACCATCATTTGGTTCTACCTAATATACTTTAAGTGTTTATATTTTTTTAATTATCTGTCTCTTGACTTAAAAATTAAGTTGTCTTTCAATTTTAAAAATTATCAGTGTATATGTCAGCAGAGACCTGTGGTTTTGCTAACTACTGTATCTTCTGGTCTTAGAATGGTGCCTGATCTACAGTGGGCCATGGTTAGCAGTCAATAAATATTCGTTGTATGACATATTTATGGACTTCCATACTTTATTTAAATAAACAGTGAACTTATATGTAGATATATCACTTTTTATGTTACAACAGATAATCTATCATTGGTATTTTGTCATTGGTACTTTGTTAGGGATAGTTTTGAGTCTATAGAAAATTTGGGGTAGTATAGGTGCTTTAACAGTATTGTTTTTTTCCATCAATGAACATGGAATATCTTTAGATTTTTTGTGTGTCTAATTTATAGTTTTTTATTGCAGAGATCTTTCACTTATTTTTGTCAGTTTATTCCTAAGTATTTTATGATTTTGTAGGTATTGTAAATGGGCTTGCTTTCTTGATTTTGTTTTCAGAGTGTTCTTTGTTGGCATATAGGAATGCTACTGAATTTTTATGTTGATTTTGTATTCTGAGTCTTTATTGATTCAGTTTATCAGTTCTAATAGACTTTCTGGTGGAGTCTTTTTTTTTTAATTTTTTCCAACTATAAGATTATGTCACCTAGAAACAAGGGCAATTTGACCTTTTCCCAATTTGGATGCTCTTTCTCTCTCTTGTCTAATTGCTCTGTCTAGGACTTCCAGTACTCTGTTGAATACAAGTGGTAAAAACAAGAATTACTTTTTCACTCCAGCTTTTATAAGAAAGGCTTTCAGGGTTTTCCCATTTATTATGTTAACTGTAGATTCATGATATATGGCCTTATTATTTTGAAATATGTTCCGTCTATGCCCAGTTTGTCAAGTTTATTTATCATTAAAGAATGATGAATTTTATTGAATGCTTTTACAGCATACATTGAAAGGATCATAAGGTTGTTGTCCTTGATTACACTAATGTGATGTATCACACTTATTGATTTGCATACATTAAACCATCAAGCAAAAAGAACAAAGCTGGAGGCATCAAATTACCAGAGTTCAAATCATACTACAAGGTTATAGTAACCACAACAGCATGGTACTGGCACAAAAACAAACACATAGACCAATGGAAGAGAATAGTGAACCCTGAAGAAAATCCACATATTTACAGTCAACTCTATGACAAAGATGCCAAGAACATCCAGTCTCTTTAATAAACAGTTCTAGAAAACTGGATATCCATATGCAGAAGTACGAAACTACACCCATCTCTTTCACCACATACAAAAATCACGCCAAAATTGATTAAAGATTTACATGTAGAACAAGAAACTATGAAACCACTAGAGTAAAACATTAGGGAAACCCTTCAAGACATTGGTCTTAGCAAAGATTTCTGAGATTCAAACGTCTCTGTGTCTTTGCTTAGATTAGAGTTTGTTGTTGTGTTACAGCTGTCCTTTCTCTCTCTCTCTCTTTCTTTCTCTTTCTTTCTTTCTTTCTTTTTCTTTCTTTCTTTGTTCTTTCTCTCTCTCTCTTCTTTCTCTCTCTTTTTCATTCTTTCTCTTTCTCTCTCTCTTGCTTTCTCCTTCCCTCCTTCTCTCTCACTTTTTCTCTCGTTCTTTCTGTTTTCTTTCTTCCTTTTTTCTTCTTTCTGTTTTCTCTTTCTTTCTTTCTTTCTTTCTTTCTTTCTTTCTTTCTTTCTTTCTTTCTCTCTTTCCTTCTTTTCCTTCCTTCGTTTCTTCCATCCTTTTCTCTTTCTCTCTCTTGTTTCTCCTTCCCTCTCTTTCTTTCTTTTCTTTCTTTCTTTCTTTCTTTCTTTCTTTCTTTCTTTCTTTCTTTCATTCTTTCTTTCTTTCTTTCTTTCCTCTCTTTCTCTCTTTCATTCTTGTAATCTGTGATCATGCCAATGTGTAAGCATCTTGTTTCTGCAAGGTAGTCCATGCATACATACCCAAATGGAATAAAAATTGAGTGATTATTCAAAGGTGTAGTATAATATATATAAAGTAAATATAGGTTTCAATATAATTTTGATGGTGTATAAAATAGGCTTCTGTAATAGAATTTTTAATAATCTATTGATGCTGGCATTTTCTATATTTGGCTTAAATTCTTACATCATTGAAGAAACAAAATTATTCAAAATCACTTATTACCATGAAAATTCATCTACTGATATGTATAGATATAATTTTTATGAAAGAAACACTTATTTATGTAAAATAAAATTTCCATGAGGTACAAAAATTATTATAATATTTAAAAATATATATGAGGGTTTACTTACTATAAAAAAGCACATAATTCTACAACAAACATTTTTGATTATACTAGATGTAAAGGCACATTTTTGATTATTTATGTTGTTTTATTGTTTACTGAACACTTTAGGGAAATTTATAAACAGGAATCTTTTGAGAAAATTAAATTTTCATAAAGGGAACTTCCAATTAGTTAATGTTTGACAAATATTCTTATACCTTATTAAATATGACTATCATGAAATACATCAACAAAACGCATCTGTTGATGACATATGGGAGACATTTTCAGTACATTTTTAATGAAAAAGATCTCCTCTGAAATTACTCGTTCAATTCACTCTGTCATTACCAAGCACTGCTGTGCCATCCCTTTGAAGGATTGCATTGATATGTCATACAATAACATAGACGTTCAGATTAAAATTTGTTAGTCACTCTGGGATTATTTACCATAGAGAATAAAACAATGTAAAATAAAAACTAAATATCACTTCCAAGCATCTAGGCAAGTTTATTACTAATTCTATACATTTTTGTGCTTCTCCTGGATTGCTCTTGAAGGTGTAAAAGCTCATAGAAGTTACAAGGCTCAGCATGTCCAATATGAAAAGGTGTGTATGTGTCTGCAGAAAATAATAATTCTGGAGAAAGAGATCTTGAGGTTTGAAAAGAGATAGACTATTAATTTTTGAGGTAAGACTAAAATAAAAAATAAATATAAGAGAAAAAAACATTTAGTTTGTTTTTAATTTGACTGCAGATTTTTAATTGAGAAGTTTTATAAAACAGTAATTATATATATAGCAATCATACACATACATATATAATCTTTCACACCATTGCAACACACTAAGTTCATTGAAGTAATAGGAGTTAAGGGTAAATTTAGAAGAAGGCTGAAAGCCTTGTAATCCAACTGGGTCATTTTGACTGGTTTTTGAAGCCAGTGGAAATTCAGTTAAAAAATATAACTTAAACAGAAGAATATTATTAACACACTGACATTTGCAAAGATAAATCTTGCAGAAATGCATAAAAATGTATCATGTGATGGCAGCATTAGAGACTGAGATACTAGATTATAGACTATCCAGTCAATTCTAGCAAGAATGTACAGCAACCTAATGTAATAAAGAATGAAAAAAACAATAAAACTTATGTGTAAATATTTTACAAAAGTAATCATTTTATAATTTGGTTCAGTAAGGCAAAAGGAAGATACATGAATGGTTTTCATATTTATATCTTAAGGGATTGGATTGATGCTGGTGTGAAACATCAAGATGGGAAAAATAGAAGAAGCAGACACACAGCAAGTGAGTGACAAGTTAAATTTTGAACTGGTTGTGTTAGTGATATCTGTGGTAAATTCACATGAGCAGCATAATATGTGGGATTTTAACTAAGTAAAAGAGACTGATCTGGAGACAGTAGTTTAAAAATAACCACTCGATATTGGTAGTTTGTGCAAATTATAAATGTGTTTTCCAGGGTACAAGTTATAGGATGAGAAGAAAATTGAACCCGAGAAAAACCATGAACAATTAAAAATACATAGTAAATAGGGGAAGAAGAGGATCACGCAAAAGAAAGTGAGAATGGACATTCAGGAAAAAGAAAGATACAGATTCTGAGAGAGAAGATGACTTTAAGAAGGGGGAATTGATTAGCAATGTTATATGCTATACAACATTCATAATGTTATAATGGTTTAAGATAGGAATTTTAAAATGTCACATGGGATTAGCCAAAAGGAAGTCTTTAGTCACTTATTGAGGGAGAACAGCTTTACTGGAAAATATGGGAAGAAGCTGAAAAACAGTAATGCTACACAGAAGATGTAGAGTTCTCATAGAGTGACCATATGCTAAGAACATACACTTCTGAGAGTAAAAAGCAGCATTGAATTATTATCATATGAATGAATGTTTAGACAAAGACAATGTTACACTGGAAACGATGGTAAACTAAAAATTTCCTAAGCATAATAGGATATATGACCATCCCAAGAACAAATCATTTATATATTATATAGTATTAGAACATCTATGCCTTCATTAACATTTTGTGTAGAATAAATAGAAGCTAGCACTGACTTAGTACTTAATGGCAGGCCTTCTTCTAATAACAACATATAACAACTCACTCGTTATTATAGTAACAAGTGGTACCATGTACCTCAAGGGCAGATAGCATTACAATGACGTTGATTAAGGACAGAAAAATAAGGCATAGTAAGGTTAAATAAATTGCTTAAAATCATACAAAATTTTAGCTCCCACAAATTTCTCGTGTAATTTTAAGCAATTTACTTAACCTTACTGTGTCTAGTCAACAATAATTTAATTGTACCTCTTAAATAAGTAAAAGAGTATAATTAGATTTTTTGTAACACAAAGGATAAATGCTTAAGGTGATGGATACCCTATTTACCCTGATGTGCTTGTTATACATTGCATGTCTGTATCAAAATATCTCATGTATCCCATAAATATATACACCTACTGTCTAACCACAAACTTAAAAATTTTTAACAATCGCACAAGTAAAAATAACAGTCAGAATTTGAACCCCAGCTCTGCAGTTATTGAGGGCATATTTTTAAACAGCTACATTGTATTGTCTTTGGGCTCAGTTTGTTGCCACAATAGTGTACTCCAACATTATAATATGTTTGGTATGTTTGTGTGTGTGAGTAAGAGAGACATGTTTTCTTAGACACTGTAAATAATGCCAACTGTGAAGGGATAACAGCAAATAAAGAATATGGATGACCAATGAATGACAACAATGTCCTGGAAATTAAATTGGACAACAATGTCCTGGAAATTAAGTGAAGGAAAATAAGTTGCTTAGACAATTAAGTGAGCGAAGGAAATTAAGTTGCTTAAACATGTATGCAGTTTAGTAAAGCATTGCTGAAAAACATAAACCAATGTATACCTCTTAAACTGTGTTATGTGGTCGGTTCACCTATATCACAGGATAACAGTGTCAACATTATAGATGAGATCATTTTCATATGGAAAGTAAATACTAAACCGTTACAAAGATCTACTGAATAAAATGCTTTTTATTTGGACTTTTGACATTAAGTGGTGACATCCTTTATGTGTCCCATACCGTCTTGAATTTCTTCAGCCTCAGCAAGAGATAATGGATAAACAACTTAATTCAGCCCAATAAACCAGTGGGGTAGCACTGTGTATGCAGTCAATTGTTTAAAGAGGAGACACAACCTTCTTAGACACTTAATTAGATCTGAGATACATATGAAAAAGAGAAGTGAAAAAAAAGAAGGCTTTAATACTTGTTAAATATAATTTTTCTTGAAAAAGTGCCTTCTCCAAAGTAAAGGGCAAACACCACAAATTGCACATGAATGAAATAAAATTATACAGCAGATGCTAATAAAATATCAATATACTTTAACAATATTCATTAAAATAAGCAGGGATGTAATTGGGAAAGTGAAAACCCAATTAACCTGCTTAACCTGCTTATTTAGGTTATAAGTTGCTAGCATACTTTGCACATAATTTCAGTATTGTGGAAATACTTGGTGAATTCAAATGAATTTAACACAAAGAGTAAAATATGCAATTCTAAAGGAAAAAAATGAAGCAATCTTAGATTAAAGTAGACTAAATTATGAGATTAAATATCCAGCATTATAAAACGTATTTACCACATCCCACAGATATTTTAATTCATATAGTAAATAGCATTTCAATTAGAAATGGAAAATGTCCAAGTACTATTCATATATAGGACTGACAGTATGTACTGTACAGTCCTTAATATGCTACTTTTGCAAACCAAAAACAATTCAATTATTTCATTAAAAAGCACTGCAGAGATATCTGGAAGAATGAGTTGTACAAAGAGACAGGGAGAAGGAGAATGGAGCTTTGGGTCTCTTTCCCGTAAAAGACATGTGTGATTGGAGAAATTGAGAAACAAGTTCAGTGATAATTGCAAACATTCTGTTGAGGGTGTGTGAAGGGATCTTTATATTTTGCAAATATATTAAGGGGAATTGTATTTTCTCTTAAAATTCAGTATGCAGTTCGTTTCAAATTCCCATATGACTTTAGCTACACCTCATGGCATCAATGACTACCTGCTATGGTCAAGGACATTATGAAAACTGATTGAAAGCTAGCAATTTATTCTACTGTGAAACCATTTGATATTTCCTAAAGTGAAATGATGTACACTTAATGTGATACAGAAAGCTGAGCAACATAAACAATAAAACAAAAATTATTACTTGGGAGAATGGCAGAAAATTGTTATAAGACCATCTCTCTCTGTTATTATGGGTAATTCATCATTACTCATCTATGTGTTCAAAACATGTAAGACATCCTGAGTTTCCTCCTGATTACCAATTTTACAAATGTTTTTTTTTTTTTAAATTGCAACTGATTTTTAACCAAAATTATATGCCACAAGAGCATGTCATTTATATAGAAAAGCATTTTACACTTTCCCCTTTTCTTTAACTTCTTGCCAGCATGATGCAATCTCAAATAGTAGTACTGTGTAATATAAAAACTTTGTAAAAGTAACTTCAAATAAAATTCATACTTTAAGGACTTTTTCCCAAAACTAAGATAATTTTAAGGAAGCTGGATTGATTCTTAAAAACAAATTTACATTACTATTAATGATAATTGCATGTTCATTATAAAAGTTCTTCAGATACATTTGTCTTAATTTAGAAATATTAAATATTCTAAGTTCTTAGCAGATTCCATAAGCTTAATACTGTACAAATGCAAGCACAACCAAGAGATGACTTTATGCAAGGTTTTTACTCAAGCATTTAAATACTAAAGTAGTTAATATTGAGGTTGTTAGTGTTTTAAATGTAGCTCAATTGATTCATACGAATAAATATGATTTACTGCTGGTATATCTGCAGAGTGAACTCTCTTTTTACCTTGACATTTATACAATGCTGATGTTTCTGCTAAAATACAAATGAGACTGCTTGGCTTACAAAAGGTTCAGTGTAAGCCTCTCTGCACTGAACATTTTCACAAAGAATATGACAACTTCAGTAGATTTAGTTGTTTCTGTCTTTAGAGAGCAATTAAAATCCCTCTTTATTTTTCTAGGATACTAAACTTAATTAACCTATTCAATAATGCAAACAGAATTTATTTGTAAGTAAATATTTCTTTTGCATGCAACAACATGGTGTTCAACACCAGCTATATTCTTTTATTTTCCTCTGTAGGTAAATTATGTGGCTTTACATTCCCAGAAAGAAACTTATTCAGTAAATATTTCAGAAAATAATACACCAGTTAATGTAATCTCTTTTCTTCTAACAAAAATCATTTGCTACAGACACATATTTTTGCACATTAGGTTCAAATGCAATATTTAAGCGAGAGGTATTATCTAAGATTCATCCAATATTTGAATGATTTCTGTCCAGATTATTGCCTACTGAAACATTACAACATTTATTTGCAAGATATACTGGCAGAAAGTTTTCTATTTTCTATACACAGAAGATCCCATTTTAATGTGGTTCTTTTAGGAAAAATAGTAAGCAATCTAAAAATAATCATAAAAGCCTGTTGATGATATATGAATACAAAATTGTTTTCATCCATTTCAATTTTTATTTCCTTAGTCATCAAAGTTTTACAAATGAATCAGTAAACCTTCTAAATTTAGATGAAGACAGAGGAGGAACAGGCAAAGAGGGAAGAAGAATAGAAATTATCAGTTCAGTTGTCGTAGTTGTTAATGACCGAGAAAACTATTGAAAATTGAATTCTTACAGGAGAAACATTTACCTTTACCTTTGGAGAGAAAAATACAGACAGGATCATCTAATCTTTAATGTGAAATAAAATTTCAAAACTTAGACTTTAGAAACAAAAAGGATAAAATCAAAGATTTTCAGACTATGGCCAGATACTAATTTAATTTTGTGTGTTTCAAACTTGGTGATACATTGTAGCAAAATTTATCTTTAAAACATTAGAATATATTAATGTTGATGCAAGTATTTGTTCATTTGTTCAACTAATGTTTATTTAAAATCATCTATTTGAAAGTACTTCAGCAACTAGAGGTAAAACTACAACTGTTACTTCCAAATAATTTGTGTAAAAGTACAAAATTAGGAAATACCAAAAATCAGTGACAGATATAAACAGTAATATACAAGTCACAGATATATATATGAGGTACTGACGAAGGCTTTGCAAGGTATGATATTTTACAGTTCAATTTCAAAAAGTTTTAATGACAAGATGATGATGCCTTGTTCATCATATGAATGACAGCAAAAGGAAATGAAAATGATAAATAATACCCCATGCTTCATGTGAGTTGATATAAAAAGTTGCTGTCTAATGCAAAGGCAATGTTCTTTAAGACCATTATATAGGAAGATAAAAGTTTTGCATATCTACAATTATTCCAGGATAAAGAACATCATATATGTACCTTGATGTACAAAAATATCCAATAACTACATGTGAGTTTGTTATGGAAGAACAAAAATAGTTTAGAAGTCTAAAATGTAAATCCCACTATTTGTCTTAATATTGGGCTTGTGGACATTGTAGAAGGCATTGGGGGCCTAGGGTAAACTCTTCTGCATTCTTAATTTTTAATCCATTGAGAGAAAGAGCAAGAGAGAGCACAGAAGCACCCGTTTTAAAGGAAGTAGACTAGTGGACCTCATACTCCATACGGTTTTCTGTGCCCCCAGCAAAGCTCATCTTGAATTGTAGTCCCCATAATCCCCACATGTAGTGGGAGGGAGCCAGTGAGAGGTAATTGAATCATGGGAGCGGTTACCCTCAATCTGTTCTCATGATAGTGGGTGAGTTCTCATGAGATCTGAAGGTTTTATAAGAGGCATTTTGCCCTTTGCTTGGCACTTCTCCCTCCTGTCACCTTGTGAAGAAGATGTCTTACATGCCCTTCACTTTCTACCGTGATTGTAAGTTTCCTGTGTCTTCCCCAGTCATGTGAAACTGAGAGTTAATTAAACCTCTTTCCTTTCTAAATTACCCAGTCTCTGGGTAGTCTTCATAGAAGTATGAGAATGAACGAATACAATCCTCAATTAGTTATTTTAGACCAACAGTAAAGGAAGTGTTTTCTGTGAATAAGGTTACTACTTTTATAAGATTTCTGTAACAGATGAAGGAATCCTACAAAGGTCAGAACCTCTTCATAAATCATACACTGGAATAGGTAGTTACCCAACCTTTAAGAAAATTGCTAGGCCGGGCGCGGTGGCTCAAGCCTGTAATCCCAGCACTTTGGGAGGCCGAGACGGGCGGATCACAAAGTCAGGAGATCGAGACCATCCTGGCTAACACGGTGAAACCCCGTCTCTACTAAAATACAAAAAACTAGCCGGGCGAGATG
>NW_012115355.1:3293332-3311179 GCF_000951035.1 Colobus angolensis palliatus | reverse complement strand
AAAGAAAATTGCTACATAATTGTCAATGAACATTATATATATGTGTGTATGTGTGTGTGTGTGTATATATATATATATACATATATATTATATTTAAGACATGAGAGTATAATTAGGTATTTGTATTTGATAAAATATCTCTAATTTTAGAAGATTAACCCCATAAGTTTCTTAATGGAAGTTTGACAGTATTCACTATTATATAAAGATATTTTTGATCACATGCAATGTAGATAATGATGTACTACCAGTCCCATCAATATCTATTTATCCTGCCCCATCCACTGGGATAATGGTCCCTTAAATGAAAATTGGAACTGGTTTATCATGATGTAATATGTGGATTCATCAATTAGAAATATAGGATACATTCAACCCTAGCTTTGATCACAACTTTTTATGTATAGGATCATGCTTGGAGCAAATGTTTTTGTATGTGAAACATATACATATGCTAACATATTTGCCCTTTATAATGTATAGTTTCATATGTGAAATATATCTCAATAAATGTGTTTAGTATATGAAATATATGTCAAATTTATTGATGTATATTTCAGAATTTGAGATATATTTTACATACAAAAACATTTGCCCTTTACAATGTATAGTTTTAACAAATGTATGAGTTTTAACAAATGTATATAATCATGTAACAGCCACTGTAATTAATGTGTAAAACTTTCCCATAACGGCAGATAGTTTCCTTGTGACCCTCTGCCATCAACCAATTCATACTATCTATATTCATTGAACCTGCATTCCTTCACTCATCACACTGCATTCAAAATTTACCCAGGCTTGTATTGGTAGTCAGTTCTTTTTTATGACTACCTACTATTTCATTATATGAATAAGTCTCACTTTGCTTATCCATTCACCAAATGAACAGCATTTGGATTATTTCAACTTACTGGTGAAAACATAAAGAACGGTATAAAATCTATGTACATTTTTTTATGAAGATAAGCTCTAGTTCCCTAAAGTTAGTAGTACGGGTTGGATTAGTGGGACATGATCAACATTATAGAAACTACCACACTGTTTTCTAAGTAATGTATAATAGCTCCAGTTGCTCTAAATCCTCGTTGGCACTCGACATTGTTGTGCACTTTGTTATTTTGTTTAAATTCTAGAGCTGTGTAGATGAATTTCATAATAATTTTAACTTTAGCTTCCCTAATAAGTAATGACATAGTCATTAGTCACCATATTCTCGAGGATGAGTCAAAACTTTTTTGATAACTCCAGAAAAAGCAGTTTTCTATTAATTAAGAAAGAAGAGCAAAGTAGATTATGAGTTAGTTGATCATTAACTATTTATGTCACAAACACTAATAATGTCCTGTTAATGTTTTGCCTTTCTGTTCTGAAGCTAGATATACTTCTAAAAGATATAAAAAGTCCAACCACTTCTTACACATTCTCAGGTCTCACATTGGTTTATCTTATCATTATTTCCCTCAAGATTATTAAAATAGCATCTTAACAGTACTCTTTCCTTACACACTTGAGCCTTGACACAGCCTATACTTCCACAGCTTGAATAAGGCTTTTCAATCTTAAATCGGACATAATCACTGTTTATCCCTCTGATGGCTTCCTACCTCACTCAGAATGAAAACCAGACCTCTAAAATGAAACAGTCCATAGCTGAACTTAATTGCAAAAACCTTCAGCATCCAAGGGAAATTATTATGAGTGCAGTGTCTATGATACATTGGAAGAAGATTCCTTGAACAAGAAAACCACAGAAAATTAAATGGGGTAATACAGGAATAAGAGAGTAAGAATCTATTTTAGAATGATGTCAGCTGGATTCAAGAAAAATGGGACATATTGTGAAAAAGTATTGGTGAGAAATCTACATAAAATATAGACAAATTAAAAATAACTTCTTAATGTACTATCTTTAGTTATTTTATATATAATAATTTGATACTGACTATATTCCTAGCACTGGTAGGCTCTGAAGCTAAAAGAATAGATAAGCCAAAGTGTCTGTTCTATATTAGCCTATACTCCAGGAAGGTCATAAAAATAATAGGAGTTAAAAAGAGAGTGACATATGCTGATGGACAGCAGGCACCCCCCTAACATAACAGGAGGACTCAAGAAATGCCCTGCAGAGAAGATAATAACCATGCTCAAACCAGAGTAACATTAAGTCCAACGAAATGAAACAAGATTAAAGGTACTCCAGGAATTCATAGCAAAAGATACAAAAGCATGGAGACAGTGCAAAGGATGAGATCCAGGTTAAACAGAATGGGAGACATCAATAGAAACAGAATTGCTTAGAAAATTGTATGAATTAATAGTTACTTTTCAAGTCGTAAGGATATCAAGATAAGTTACTCCCTTGAAGAAAAATTAAATAAAAATAAATTGAGGAGTCAGTAAGAAGGGTGCAAAAAATGAGAAAAAAGAGAAAATTACAAAATAAAATATAAATAAATCCATATATTGTGTGTGCGTGCATATATACATGAGTTAATGGAAAGTAAGTAATCCTTACCAAATCTATTGATAATGCAAGTTTATTAATGAGTAAATATTTACATAAATACTGACCTTTATCTAAATTTTTGTAAGTTTCAAATAAGTGCAATAAAAATATTTTTAATTGACTTGGGCCCAGTTCAAAGCAAGACTGATATACCTTAGTAATGTTATTGCTGAAGATAATATAATTAGGTTTTTGAAAAAAGTCATTAAGCTACCATGTTCAATGAGTGACAGCCTCACAGATTAAAGATTGAGATTCAAATTCATTTATTATTCACTGAATATGCATAAAGCTATGCACAGAAAATCGTTAAAAAATAGAAGTTAATAATTGAAACATTGTTTAAATGATCACATATGCTGTCTGTAGTGATGGATTCAAAATAATAAGGACATTTATAGATTTCTCATATAGAATTTATATTTCTATACATCCTTATAACTTCATTTTCATTTTACACAGATAAACTAAGTTTTTTTCATATTTAAAATTTTGGATACCTGTTTTTCTACTATTGTACATTGAAAACGTCATGATTTATCTCTCTATACTCTGACAAGAACAGAATAGGGTTCTTAGGCTCCAAATGCCTACAAATTTTTATTTAATTGGATATATCCACTCACATATCATTTGATTGAAAAATCATCAGTTCTGACGTGCTTTTACCTCAAACCTCTGCATTATCATGTAGAATAGTTACTTGGTGTGCTTTTCTCTTTTGCTTATTAATTTGCTTAAGAGATGCCTTTATGTAGAGTTCATCTTCAGTTTTTCTGTATTTCTTGCGACAAAGTTTGACACACTGTAGGCAATTAGTAAAGGTTATTAATAGAAAAAGTTAGATACAATCTTCCTTTATTGTCTGCAGTATTAAAAACTGATGTACTACTTTTAATTTCTGAAGAAAAAGAATATACAAGTAAAAATATGGTTTCTTTAGTGCTAAAATTCATTTTCCATGCAGACTTACTCCTTTTGTTACCTGTTACTGTTAGTCTATTTTTAACTTTGCATGGTATATCTCAAATGATTGTTGTAATTTAAAACAATATTGAATAAGAAAAATAGCACTCTTTTAAATGACTAGACTGGGCACTTCTCAGATTAATATTTGTTTCTGAGTGAAAATAAAACTCAACTGTTACTAATAATGTCATTACAATATCAATGAATGTAAGGATACATTTACAAAAACAGTATTTGGCTTTCTGCAAATACCATTTTACATAAATTTTATATATTATATATATAATGTATAAATTATATATATGTGTGTATATATACATACAATTATATAACTTTGTTTTTTCCTTTACTGTTTTTCAATTTATTTTGTTACCTACGTGAAACCACAGTGAAATTTTTCCACTTATAAAAGCAGACATTTATTTGGGGAAAAATAAAATCCCTGAATGTGTTAGTGAACTTTATCTTGGAGACTTTCTGATTTAATTGATGTAATCTGACCTTGCTGTTAGTCTAGCTGGAGGCAAGCTCTTTCTGTCTGCATTACTTTTCATTATTACTTCCTTGTAGAAATAGTATCTCCTGCTCCATATAAATAAATGTATGACAAAACTAAAGAACATAGTACAGAAAGTCATTCAACTTTCATCTGCTATTTCCCCATCGATGTGAACACACAATACTATTCTTCCTAACCTTCATAGTTAAAAGATGATTATTTCAACTGAAATTTGGAAAGCCTACAGTCAGACATGAGATTTAGAAGAAAATTGATATTCCTTATTTATTTATCTAATGTCCAAGCATCATCAACCATGATATAAATCACTTGAAATCCCTAGCAACTTTTTTTGCAGTGGTGCCTAAGCTTATTATTAATTTACTCTGTTCTTCCTAGGTGCAGAGTGGAGACAATCAAGTCATATATCACATAAACATAAACAATTAAAAACTATCCTTTGGCTGTAAGTTTTTTGAAATGATGAAGTGCTGGTACAGAGTGAGCTGTCCTTGAATTACTTTCATTGGTAAGTATTAGACAGCATGATGAATTTTTTTACAAGCCAGACATTTGAAATAGTGTCTTCAAAGCTGCGTCAGCTGCCTATTTATCTTTATTATGTCCTAGCAACTGATAGCAAAAATACAATGTTAGTGCATGTATTACATTAACAACAATTATGGGCTTTATTTTTTTTTCTTAGAGATGAGTGCAGGAAAAAAAATGTGCTTTTACAGCAATGTCATTGCTGTCTTTTCCCCTCCAAAGATAAAATGTAATTTCAATGTAGATATGTGATTGTAGTTAAAAATTAAATTATATTCTGTGCTCAAAATTAAATCCTTATGAGACCAAATTCAATTTTATAATCTTCCTTATAAAGTATAGGTGACTTAAGTATTTTAAAACATAGACGTGTTTAATATTTTATAAAATAGGTTCACTGATGTACTTTCTTTGTCTCGAAATAATTCTCATTAGTGCAATGATATAGTGTTTATCTCATATCCATATAAAAACAAATTTTCTCACATTGTGTATCTTTTTCTCTAATGAATTTAAATTGAGTATACATATACTGTTGTATGTCAATCTTATTGTCATTTCAAAAATCCTTTTTTATTTTTAGTTTTTTGAGATGAAGTCTAGCTCTATTTCACAGGCTGGAGTGCAGTGACATGATCTTGGCTCACTGCAACCTCCGCCTCCTGAGTTCAAGCAATTCTCTGCCTCAGCTTCTCGAGTAGCTGGGATTACAGGTCCCCGCCACCACGCCCGGCTAATTTTCATATTTTTAGGGGTTTCACCATCTTGGCCAGGCTGGTCTTGAACTCCTGACCTTGTGATACACCCGCCTCAGCCTCCCAAAGTTCTGGGATTACAGGCATGAGCTACCAAAAAAGTATTATTTTAAAGCAAAACTGATAAATGATATTACAAATATGCACAGTCATTATTGTATTTGTAATGTAATCAATATTATTTTAAGCTGGAAGGAAGAAGACTCAGCTCAAACATTACATGAGTATGTTACAAAAACAGTCTAGCGTAAAAATATCCTTTTCTATTTTAAGGATACAATGCAATACTGAAAGGCTACATAATTTACGTAGAGCTAGTCAGTTTTGAAACTGGATCCAAAGGATGCTCTTCCAACTCCAGTTTAGAATTCCTGCCGGGGAGTTGCTGTTCCTCTCAGGGCATGTATATGTCTCTGTCGGTTTCTGTTTACATCCTGGCTCTAAATTAACACTGCAGATATTTTCAGCAATATTCACTATTATTAATGTTAAACATTTAAAGATTAACAAAATATAACGTGGATTTGCTAAATGAATTTTTAAAGTCACGAAATTACTATTATCATGACTAACGCTATTTGTATCCAGATGAATAGAGCTACAGAGACACAAACATATATACACACAGACACACACATGTGTCTGCAACAGTACTCTTAAATTATTCGCTACTCTGATGAGATGTCATTTTGACAAAATTATATCCACATAAAAATTACTTAGAAGCAGTCAATCAAATTTGGAACCATCTGTGTTTATTGTATACAAAATGAAATTGAAAATTTGAACAGTGAATAAAATAATCAAAGAAGCATGGCTTTTCATATATGAGTCTGTATAGCACACATAATTGATATTAAAGGGGCATCAAAGTTTATATGCTTATAATGATAGTCAGATTTAAGTTTTATATTTGTACTTTATAAAAATTAAAGTTTTTGTTTTAATTTGTTCATCTGTCTTTTTAAAAATACTCTTAGTTAACTTAGAATAAAATGTTTCAAAGAACAAACTTAATTTGATTTTTAATGTGGGTATTCTACAACAGCATAAGTTCTCAACAGATGAGTTCAAATTCATCCCATCTTATCTCATTTGTCTCAAATATTCTTTGCTCATTTACCAATCACTGACTTTGGGAGGCCAAGGCGGGTGGATCTTTTGAGATCAGGAGTTTGAAACCAGCCTGGCCACCGCACCCAGCCACAACTATATTTTTATAAGTAAAAAAAGCCAAATCAAAATCCTAGATAATATATGACTCAATTTTTAAGAGTTTCTGGAAAAGGCAGTAACTGTAATGGTAGACGACACATCAATTTTTGGCATGGTCTGAGGAACTAGGAGGGACTACAAGGGATATGAGAGTACTTTAAGAGCTAGTGGAAATGAACTGGAGATTGACTGTAGTTGTGGGTACGCAACAATGTGTGTTTATCAAAATGTATAATAGATACACCCCAAAATGTACAAAAGACAGAGTATGTAAATTATACCAATTCTAATAAAATAAGCCTGACATATTTGTTTCAAGTCAACCCTCTGGCATGTTTTACGATGTTTCCTGGCAAACAGTGAACATAGGATCACTGGTTTCTTCTTGACATTTAACCATGTTTAGCCTTCTGCACAGAAAATTAATTTAAAAACTTTTTTACTCATAATTTTATATGCATACAAGTGTAAATGTATGTTATAAAATAAATATCAATATAATGGAAGCTACTTTTAAATAGACTGAGAAAGCAGATTTAGTTCTAGGAAAGAAAGAAAAAGCTCAGATGATGATATGATTCAGCTGAGACTGGCAGTTGAAACTATTTCTATTTGGTTTGATTGGAATAGCATATAAGTGCCATCTACTGGGCCTAAGAGAAACAAAACTCCTGAGTAAGCCAGCAAGATGCTTTAGGAAAACGGTAGGTTCATGTCTGTAGTCTTCTAGATGGAATAATCTGATGACCAATAAACAACCGCAGTTGAGCTCTGAGCTGGATACCTTTTTCCCAAGCAAGCATCACAGTGTTATTCTCAAGTATTGAACAAATACTTTAGACACAATTTATAATAACCTTCCCTTGCCCACCCAATGATTTCATGTATTTTACTTTCAATCATGGAACATCAGTATTCTATTATCAAACTTTCATCAATGCTTTCTAAATTATCTTACCAAGTACCTTGCCGTATCTGGCTTTGTTATAACGCCAAGACGTAGAGTGATGCTGTCTGTATTCAATAGGAAATACGAAGTCAAATAAATGTTTAATTTTCTTTATTTTATACCCTGACGTCAGAGCTGCCAATGATATCCTATGAATGGTAAATAAATCTGCGATTGCATTCAAAGGCAGCACATCATAATATGAGTTATTTCTGATTTTCTAATTTGAAGTTTATATCTATATGAAAATTTTAGGAAATCAAAAGGGTACATATCCATATACTATGCAAAATAAAAAACATAAAGCGAAGTAAAAGAGCTGATCTTGAAAGTGTTTTTTTTTTTTTCTGCTGCATATCTTTAGTGCTTTTATCTGAGATCAATTTCTAAACTTCTAGTAACTTTGTCTCCTTGTTTCTCTCTCTCTCTCATACACACACAGACACAAACACACACTCACACATACATATGCGCATTCATCTTAGTCAATTTGAAGTATAGTGAAACTTAGAGAATATTAAATATATATTATAAATATCACTGAAAAGTCTTTAGGGATTGACTTGTTATGATTGGATATGTACAAAAACATTATATATCTTCAGTACTTGTGAGGGGTAATTATAAGATCATTCAATACATTGAAATTCTTATCTAGATAATACAGTTAAGAAGTAGCTCACAGGATACTGAACACAAGCAAGCCTAATAATTGGCTAGTAATGAGTCACACCTTTGAAAATGAGTAGAAGAAAAAAATCTTTCTAGGCTGGCAATGACTAATTACCTGGAGAATGATTAATTTCACACCAAAGTTTAAATCCTATACAATTATCTATTCTGTCTGTATTTAAATCTGGCTTGAATTAGATGCAATAGAATATCTGCATAGGAGAACACATTACTTAGGTTGGTGTCTATTTCCATTTGTATGGTATTCTCAGTTATGTTCCCTCATAAATGAGTCATATGGAAGACATATGTACCATAGCCCCATTGTAACTTCATTTTCTACTGTAGGAGAGCATGCACTTGTTTCTCTCCACTCATGGTCTTGAAACAAGAGGTGATAACAACAGCATTGTTGGAGTACTGAAGGTGATAAATGGTCAATTAGTCAACCAGAAAACTAAGTCAAATTGGGTGACAATTTTAGAAACTAATTTCAAAAACAAATCTTAAATAAGATTATGAACAATTACTTCTGAATACCCACAAATTTGTTATGCATAATTTAGCCCTTGCATTACAATAAAAAGAAGCTCCATTTTTATTATTGCTGTCTTCATTACTATTGTTACTATTACTTTTTTATAATAATTGATGACAACTATTAGTGTTCTTGTACTATTGATTATATGAATACTACAAAAAAAATCAGCGAATGTTTTTAATTGCCACTGGAGAAACTTCAGTGGCATGTAAATTGCCAAGCATGTACAAGTAAGTTGCTGCAAAAGCAATTGCAGCTTCTGCTAGTAAAAGTAATGACTAGAACTTAAAGTATAATATAATAAAATAAATAAACAAATAAATAAATAAATAATAAAGTAACAACTAACCCACAATTACTTTTGCACCAACCTAATAATATGGAAATACAATGTGCAAATTCCAATCACTGACTTCAAAGCCTTCTAAGCACGACTTCATTATCATATAGACAATGTCTATGCTGAAAGAGAGGCTGATTTTTAAGCCTTCTGTGTATCCTCCTGTGTACCTATGAAGAGTTTGACTATTCAACATTGTTTACACCCACATGAACAGAACATGTGTAATCTTAAACTGTGATTTTTGCAAGATCAAAACCGAATAGAAAACTAAGTCATTTAATTGTTAATTTCAGGAGAGAAGTAATTTGGTGCTTTAGACAATTTTTGCTGGCTCACACCTGTAATCCTAGCACTTTGGGAGGCCAAGGCGGGTGGATCATTTCAGGTCAGGAGTTTGAAACCAGCCTGGCCAACATGTCGAAACCCCATCTCTACTAAAAATACAAAAAAAGTAGCTGGACGTAGTGGCAGGCACCTGTAATCCCAGTTCCTTGGGAAGCTGAGGTAGGAAAATTGCCACTGCACTCCAGCCTGTGTGACAGAATGAGACTCCGACCCAAAAAAAGAAAAGAAAAGTAAAAGGAAAAATATATATATATCTTTATACACATAATGAAGACTTTATTTCTTGCAGTATGATATGTCTTCTCTAGTTTTATTTGACTCTATGGGTTCACATATAAAATTTCACTTAAAAATGTTTAATTAGTTTTAACTTGATCAGCAGATGAATGTTATTTCCGATAGGCAACCAAGGAAATGGTAACTAGTATTGAAATAGCAGGGAAAAGGAGGCACAAAAGGAAAATACTATGATCAATTCCATCATAATTTACTTTGGCTTCGTCTTTAAAGTGTTTTGTGTTAATTATGAATTTCTGAAAACCTCAACCATGATCCCACGGAGGAGGAAAGCCTTTGCTTCACACAGCAGGAGCTATTTCAAAACTGTATTTCTCATTGCTCACTGGAAGAGAAAATTAATTTGTATTCATCACGTACTTTCCAGTTTTGAAAAAGTAGGTTTCTGGCCAATTATGATGCCCCAAGAATAAACATTTAGTTTTTTTTTTCCCCCCAAATTAGTTAAAGCTTTTAATTCATATTCAAGAACAAATGGTAATTATAAAGAAAATATTTTAGCACACAAAAGTAATTCTTAGTGAATCCTAAATTTCTGCCAAATGTTTATTTAGGAGTATTTTATGTGCATTCAATATTTTAAAAATTTTAAAAAAATATTTATTAATTTAAAATTCAACATTTTTATTTTACTTTGGAAGTCCGTATATCACTTTACCCTAAAATCGTAATGATATCATTTCAAATACTGAAATTGTATCTTAAAAAATGAGAAACATTTTGGTATCTTTCAGTGGAGTGTATGACATGTGTGGACTGTCACCATGCATCACATTGTACCCTCAGTATTACTACTTTATCTAGATAGTGGTAGGCATTCAATGCACATCGAATTCAAACTAATTCTGTGAAAAGATACCCAGACATCTCACCGCTAGCAGATTACATTGCCTGTAACATGACATTTCAGATTCCATTTTCACTACTTCTTTCCCTTACCATTGAAGTAACTATTTTTAGCTAAATCTAACTGATCACCAATGCTTCTCACCACTATGCAATAGTAACTTGTTTTGTAAATTATTTATTAGAGTTATATCAATTATCTGTTTAACCTTTAATCTTCATTTTTAATGTCTTACTGCTCCCCTTTTTTGGTCACAATTAAGCTGTCTTCAATATTTTAAATATATTAAAATAAGGATTAAAAATCTTTAAAGCAAGCAAATACGTACTTTCTTTGTACACAGCTATCACCTTAAGCTACTTTCCTTTTATTTTTCCTTTGTATTACTCAACATATGATAGAATAATCTGTCTGTAAGGCCTTCACTTATTGACTCATTTGCTCTGGCTGTTTCAATTTTACTCACCCATTTACACAGCTATTATCACAAAAATCACTAATAACTTCCTATATGCCAAAGTCAATAACCCATCTTCTTTTGCCGTCATTTTTAATTTCCTTTTAGCCTTGTGCCAATTTATTATCTCTATTCATCTTAAAATAGTCTCCTCTATTGCCTTCTGTGGCAGGTGATTACTGATTGTATTCCTTGTCTTCTGAGTGTTCCTTCTGTGTTTATTTGTTCTTTTTCACTTCTCACCATATAAATGCAGTGATTCCCCTCTGAATGACATCTCTTGCCATTTTCCTTATTCCATTTTGAAGTTTTCCACTGTAAACTACCACTTATTGTTAAATTGTTAGCACCATCTGACTATAGATGATTGTTAAGTTTATATATAGCTTGAACATATTATAAACTATGTTACACATTTCTAACTGCCTAATCATACTGCCCATCAGAATATCTTACAGGCAAATAAAACTCAATAGACCTAGCACTAAATTATTTATCTCTTCCCTAAATTTTTATCCTTAAATTAATAACACTGTCTTTCACTCTGGCACAGATGTATAAAACATTGAATCAGTTTCCATGTAAATTAGCAGATTTTATATTATATATATTTATATGAATTATAATTATAATCTTAATATATCATATAAACTTAAATATTATATATAATAAATGTTAAGTACACACATACACTTAATATATACTTGTATACTTAAATAGATAAATATGCATACAAGTACAAAGAAAAATTCCACATACAACAATCTCAGTGTATTACAGTATTACAATTAGCACAATTGTGTTACAAAATTTCATTGAAGAATTCACAGTGGAAATATAATTGCATTATCCTCCAAATTACAGTAATATCAGTCAGGCATTGGGCGTTTTTCTGAGAAAAATAAGGAATTTCTCTTGAGCCTCTATTGACAGTGTGACACTTGTGGGCTGTAACATGTAGCATTGAATCTCCAACATTTTCTTTTCTCAGAGTTTCTCCCAGGCTATAAGAAATGGGACCAACATTTCCTACCTAGAAAAGTAGGAAATAAAATGCCATTTCTCTAAACTTATATGTTCAAAATTTATCAGCTTAATATTAGAGTTCAAAGTACATTGATTTGACTTAAAATAATTTTTCCATCTAGTTACAAAAAGAGAGACATTACAGAATTGTATTGCTATCACCTTGGCTTAGTATAACTTGGGAGAGTTTTAAAAATCCCAATGCCCAAACTACTTCAGAATTTCTGGAGATGGCACTGAGACATCAGCATTTTTAATGCTTTTTAGGAGATTCTATGGAGACTCAAAATCAAAAAAAACTCTATTTCAGTACAAATGGTGGCACAGTTGCTATGTTCTAGCTCACTGCTACCACAAAGTGTTATGAGATTTGCATTGTTGTTTTGTTTTTGTATTTATTTGAAATGGTGAAATGCTATATTATCTTATAAGTGACTCATACCCCAAGGTCTGAATAATTTTGGTGGGGGACAAGTTTTGCTACCCACAACAGAGAACTTTCTTGTCAGGATTTCTCAAACATGATTTTATTGACATTTTAGACTGCATAATTGTAGATACCTGTATGATAATCAAAAAAGTTTCCGGACATTGACAAACATCCTCAGGGGGTAGGAGGCAAAGTCACTCTGGGACAGATTAACAGAGGAAAATGCTTAAGCCAAAAACAAAACAAAAAAAAAAACAGAATTAACATAAAATTTGTTCTGGAATGAGAAAAAGTGACGAGATTGTGTTTTGCTATCAGGTAGAAATAAGAAAATTCAGATTAAGAATAGCATTTTTTCAGCTCTAGGATGTTAGTGTTATTAAATCTACCATTGAGTTATAAAAAACTGTACTTATTAAACTGTAATACACGATCTATTTTTAAACACATTTCTGACACTGGAAGTGGCAAAATGTAAGGTAAGGTAGAACTCAAAAATCTATGAAATTCAGTGTATTCAATATTTTCGACTTCACAGTTTGCAAAGTTTTGGAGGACTTAAAATGTTTATGTGCCACATGTATATTTCAATTTAATGTGTGTGTGTGTGTGTGTGTGTTTTAAATCACATTGTATGAGTTGTTTTGTGGTTTACTTTCACTTAAAATTACTTTATTTACATTGTGTCTTGTATAGTACCCATTTATATCTTATTAGGATGTACCTCAATATGTTAAAATATAAAGCAGTCTTTAGAATTTTTCCAATTTTAAGGTCCCACTACCAGGCTTTTAAAAAGTCCTGACAACTGTGATGTTTTAGGGTTATGCTATTACCAGGCTGCAGATTCAACTCTAAAGTTCTCATGGTCAATATAGAAAAAAAATCCCCATATTTAAAATAACGGGCTGTAAACTTGAAAATTTATAACTTGCACTATCTCCTTTTGTTAGCTCTTCTCTAGTAAAGAATGTTAGCAATGTCAAGATCTCTCGTCTTCTCAGAATTCTCCACTTCACTCCTTCCACTACAGATTTAAAAACTCAACAATGTAAGGGATGTTCCAAACAAAAAATACTGTTAGTTATGAGAGTGCTTTATCCCCTATGTCTGAAATTAAAACCCCAAATGTGGTCAGTTCTAGATTTGACCTTGACCCTCCAAGTATCCCATTAGGCCCCCATCTTAACCTTGGCCCCTGAAATTTTGCAACTTGATCAGAAAAACAAATTGGGGAAAGTCTTTCAGAAAGATAGCACCAAAATAAAATGATTTTTCCCCAAAAACCTAGCATAGAACAGAGCTGGCCTAAATTTTCCTTTCCTTTATGTAGAAGAGCCTTCCTGAGGTAAAGGAAGCTTTAGTCTCCATTTACCATGCCATTTGGAAGAGAGGAAAATTCCAAAAGAAGGGTAAAGTCAAAAAAGTGTGAATACTAAGTAATTGTGTAAAAGTGTTGTAAAGAGATCATACATTACAGAATATAATACAGAAAAACAAGAGTTTAAACTTCTTTGATCACCAAACTTTTATCTTCAACTCTAGTCAGTGATGCTAGAGTCCTTATTTTTGGTACGGTGCCTTCTAGGTGTAAATAAGGAGGATGGAAGACTGGAACACCCTCAGAAACAAGAGTAGATGCTCTTCCTACAAACAACAGGACCCCTATTTTTTAGCTACTGCTTCCTGAACCCTGCCTTTTCTACCTTCTCCCTGGGTTCCTTGGGATGGAGTTTTATCCACACTGTCAGAAGCATTAGGCCAAAAAACTCCAAAATTCCATAGAATGAGATGATTCTGCTCTCACTTTGAAACTCTTAAAAAATAGTTCAGCATTTATTTTGAAACAGAACTTTCTCTTTGTTTTTCTTTTTTTCTTTTCTTTTCTTTTTTTTTTTTTTTTTTGAGACCAAGCCTCGTTCTGTCGCCCCAGGCTGGAGTGCAGTGGTGCAATCTCGGCTCACTACAAGTTCCGCCTCCCGGGTTCACACCATTCTCCTGCCTCAACCTCTCCCAGTAGCTGGGACTGCAGGCACCCGCCACCACGCCCGGCTAATTTTTTGTATTTTTAGTAGAGTCGGGGTTCGCCATGTTAGCCAGGATGGTGTCGATATCCTGACCTCGTGATCCGCTGGCCTCGACCTCCCAAAGTGCTGAGATTACAGGCGTGAGCCACCGCACCTGGCCAGAACATTTTCAGGTAGCTGTTGAAAAATATGAGACTCTCCACTTATACACTTATTTAAAAAGAAAACCATGTTATTCTCAACTGATGAAGTTTTAAGTAGAATTGTTTTCGAACATCTATAGAATAGAATTAACTTAAGAAAAGGATTTTCTACATTCTTAACATTATATAAGGAATTTGTTCATTCCACCCTAATCTGAAAGATAAGTTCTAAATGAAGTTGCTGTAGAGATTCCAATATTCTTTAAGATAGTAATTTCTACAAAATTTTAAACTATTCTGATTTATCTCATTTACTTCTGAAGATTACAGTAAGTCACAAAATAGCAATAACTAAGACAGGAAATCACTCTGTAGACATAGCCCAGTGATCAGAATCAGGGAAAATGATCTTCATTAAGCTATGAAGTACAGGCAAAAGTCAAGTTTATTTATTTCAGTCCAATTGTTCAAGTATGGAGGAGTAGCTTTACCTCTGCTTCCAGTTCTAGTTGACATAGAAAAAAAACTGGCATAACATTAAATTGGAAATGAAATATTACTCTTCTGCTATACCATAAACTATTCAGGTAATATTTATATTATACTTTAAACCTAAGAAGATTATGTAGATCTAGCAGAGTATTATACATTTTGTTTTCAAATTTTAAAATATGCTTTTGAATTATAACTTCTATTTTGAATGCCAAATGGAATAGTGATCACAAGCTGTCTTATTCTAATGAGTGCCCAGGAGCTGGGTGATGGGCAGCTTATTGAAAGGATCTTTAAATTACAAGGTCTTTAGGGCATGGATTTATCTGTATCTTAACCTTTCTAAGGCTCTAATTCCATTTGCATCACTTTATGAATAATGAATAATAATGACAGAGCAAGTTCTATTAAAGATTTTAGTGTCCTGGTAGGTGAATCAAATTACTGCTTATAAATTAAAGTCACCATTCATGCAAATTGTAACATTTCATACTAGTGTACCTCTAAATGTAGGAAAGTTTTCTTTCCCCTTGAAGATATGTTTTTCTAAGTGATACATACAGTGTAAACAGATAATTTAGAAATTCATTAGAGTGCTATTTTGTTCATACTGGAGAATGATGTAAAAATTTAGAAATTAGAAAACAAATTGTAATAGAATTATAATAGTCTTATTAAACATTTGTACTATGTCTATTAATGGGTCACAATTGATTTATGACCCATTTCACTATCTTCACTATCTTATGTTACTTTGGAAAGTCTTTTATTGCATAATTAAAAATCATCTAGGGGAACATCTACTTCCAACTATGATGCAGTAACTAATATTGGGCTAGCACCCCAGGCTAAATAACCATAACAATGGGCAAAATATATAGCTGTTTTGAGGCAACAGAGACTATAAAATTATTAGAGGAAAACACATAAGATGAATCCCATTTTTACCCTGGCTTACTAACAGGGGAAATTCCAACCCTTCAATGAAGAGTGCTGAATTCCAAACTAAATGGGGTGCCAGAGAAATCCACTGAATACAGAAGGTACAGATCAAAGTTAGGAACAGAGACATGTCTGTGACATGAGACAGATGCCAGAGAAGAAGGACCTGCGACTGTAAGGTGATTTCCCAACAGTCCTTGGTGGAGGACTGCTTGATATATCGGCAGGGTGAGGCTTCATAAGACTTACCTGAAATTGATCACTACATAGTTAAGAATAAAACAGAGATCATGAAAATCAGATTAAATATATGCTGTTTTACAGAGAATCGGTGAGGTGCCCAACGTACTTATCTTACTCTTTTAACTTGACAAGATTCAATATTCAAACTCTGCCTTTCCTGTAGAGATCGCAATCACCATGCCTTACCATTTCATATGCCCCTGATGGAACCTAAGAAGATACTATGAAAATATGATTGGTAGGGAAATTACAAGGTTCTCCATCTTGAGAAACAAGAAAAGTTTAGAATGTGTTATCCAAATGGTCACTTTAAAAACAAGAAAACATAAGCTAATTGAAACCAAAATAAGATGAGATAAATACAATTTTAAAAAATTAGAGCTTGGAATAGTTAACAAGATAATTAAAACAATGGAAAGATTAATGAAGAAAAATGAGAAACACACACACTCAAGTGCACACACACATGAAGTACCAGTAACAGAAATGAAAGAAGGTATCACTATAACTCCTGCCAACATTAAAAGTACAAAAATAAAATATTATGATCAAAATTGTCCTAAGCATTTCACCAACATAAATTAAATAAGCAAGTCCTTAGAAACCACAACTTCACATTTAATGAAGAAATATTAAATCTGAATATTCATATATTTAGTAAACCATTTAAATCAAATATTTTCTCATGAAGAAAATGTACATTCAGCGTTTCACTGCTGCCATCTATGAAACATTTTAAGGCAAAAACATAATGTCAGTAATGCCCAAACTCTTTCAGAAAATAAAAAATAAAAAATGGAATTTTTCTCAACATTTATAACCTTCTTCTGTAACATTTATAAAATGTTATAAAAATCTTATAACCTGAATACGAAAAGCTGACAGAGATACCATAAGAAAAGAATATTTTTTCTTCATGAATATAGGCAACAAATTCTCAACAAGTATTCACAAAAATATTTAAAAAATTAAATCTAGCAATATTTATATAAAAATAATGTTTTAAATCAAATTGTAAGCCTAATAAGTGCAATATTAAAATGCTTACTGTCACTTGTTATAAAAGGCAATGCAAATGAAAAGCACAATGAGACAACACTAACTGCCTACCAGTGTGACTATAATTAAAATGTAAAAGGAATCATAACAAATATTTGCAATGTTTTAAACAATTGGAACTGTCATACATTACTGGTAGAACTCTAAAGTTAATACAGCAGTATTGGAGTATAGTGTGGTACTTTCTGAAATTAAACAATTACCACATGTTCCATCAATTGCTCAACCTAGGAGCTCACCAGAAAGAAATGAAAACAGAATCATTACTCTAGGGGGGCGGAGCAAGATGGCCGAATAGGAACAGCTCCAGTCTCCAACTCCCAGCGCAAAGGACACAGAAGACCGGTTATTTCTGCATTTTCAACTGAGGTGCTGGGGTCATCTCACTAGTGAGTGCCGGACAATCGGTGCTGGTCAGCTGTTGCAGCCCGACCAGCGAAAGCTGAAGCAGGGCGAGGCATCGCCTCACCTGGGAAGCGCAAGGGGGAAGGGAATCCCTTTTCCTAACCAGGGGAACTGAGACACATACCACCTGGAA
>NW_012115355.1:3235031-3288272 GCF_000951035.1 Colobus angolensis palliatus | reverse complement strand
AACACAAAAACTTTTATACAGATTTTGATAACACCTTGTAATAATGGCCCAAACTGGAAATGGCCCAGTTATTCCTCAACAGATGGAATGGATAAACCAACAGACATATGGACACCATGGAACACAGCACAGCCATTAAAAAAAACTAACAGCAAATTTCAAAAGCATGGGTGACTTTTCCAAGCCATTATGTTGAAAAGAAACTGAAACACTAAAAAGTATAAATTAGATGGTTTTATTTGCATACTGATAGCAAAAAGATCATTGTTTACTCAGGTTGTAGAAGGTGTAAAGGAAGAAAATAAATTTCAATATGACATGAGGAAAATTTCTGTAAAATAGAAATATTGTGTATCTAGATTTGATTAGCAGTTACTAGAGTGCTTACTTATTGAACTTTGCAATTAATATTTGTTCATTATATGGTATGTGTACAATTTAGATATATTGTATATGTATGTTCATTATGTTGTACATATATTTATTTATAATTTGGTCTTTATGTATAATATGTAACTGTATATTATGTTATATGACTTGCATCTGAATAACATTGACTTTTGAAAGTCATTTCATACCACACCATAGTGCCTCTACCCACCATTAAGACAAGACTTTAAGATAATTCTTTGTTTTTATTTTTTTAAACAAAATATTAACTTAATTGTTCTCATAGTTTTCAGCTAAATTATTGTCTCTCATTTCAATAAACAATATGATATGCTCTACTACAAGGTACAATCAAAAATCTGGATTTTACAATTTCTGGATAATTGTAATTGCCCAAATGCTGGCTGACACAATCTATTTCATGTGCAATGTTGCAACAACAGAGTAATAATTTATGGTGCATGTCCCAACTTCCATAATGTAATACGTCATCTAACTATAAAAAACACTGTTTTGTCGTTACAGATTCAAATTTATTCTCTGCTGTTAGAGGAATTCAATGTATGTTTTGTTATATATAATCTCATTTTATCTTATAGTTACTTTATGGAATAAAAGGTTCATTCTGTATTTTAGAGACAAAGACATATCTTGTTATTTAATAAAGTTTACAGCAAAAATAATTCATTCTCCATTAACTTAGAGTGTGCAACAAGCATACAAAATATCTTTTATTTTGCCTGTATATATGCACAAAATTTGCTTTTGTAGCTAAGGTTTTATTTTAGTGTTTCAATTTAAATACTAAAACAAAATATTAACTTAAGACTTTTTTAAAAGTGCATTAAATTGTAAAATATAGATGAATGTCGAGTATATATGAGACTTTTACTTGGAACCATTGTGCTAAGTGATTAACTCATAATACAATACTCATAGAAATAACAATACAGAAACTTTAATGAATGTTTACTCTAAAAACACACATTTTATGTTATTTTCCTAATTCCAGGAAATCTCACTTATATTTATTTTGATTTGTTCCATACCTAGGCATCTTCAAGCACAAAACATTCAAGATTCAAATCTAGAGTTGATAAATTATTACATCTAATATGGACCGCTAAATCTATCTAAAGAAAATAAACATACCAATTTACTTGTAGAAAATCTAAACATCAGTTATAAGTTTTAATCCAAGAAATGTGTATTGGGGGAAATTAAATGCTAAAAAAAAAAAAATTATGCCTGATAGGAAGGCGTTGACTCATTTCTTCATTAGATTCTGAGAAAATAGATGTATAAAACGTCCAACCTAGTCATGAGTCTAAGCTTAGTCTTATATCTCTGCAAGTGAAAGATCACCAAGAAAAAGCACCTAATAATCTCCCACTTGACTATTGAATTAAAAATTTAGATATAAAAAATAAAGCAAAAAAGATTCAAGGAGCATCAGCTACTCTTTATATATATAAATATGCATGTATATGCAATATGCAATATAAGTGTAAATACTTAAAATATGTATGTGCAAATAAGCCTCCATATATATGTATAAATTTTATATTCTGAATCATAGAATAACCAAGAGAGTTTCTGCTAATTAGTAACCTTCAAAAAAATTAACATACTATGTGTAAGTGAAATTATATTTCTGACACATAAGGTGTGTTTTGTTTAATTAGTAGTGTTTTCCCACTTTATTTTAGATTCAAAAATAATGAGGGTTAGCATTCTGTGAATATTAAATTGTGAATTTAGATTTAGTATTAGGCAATAGGGGAGGAACTTTTACATATATTGTTATATTTTGTCTTTAATATAATATACTCTGAGGTAGGAATTATCATCAAGATATTTTAAATGAACAAGTGAACTAATGTCTTCAAGATCTCATCATTTGTGAGTGGTAAAGCCAGGATTCATATGCAAATAGTATTTAAACTTAAAAACATAATCTACAAAGAGTATTCAGACTGTTCTATTTCAGTCATAAACATTTCCTAACCTAAGGTAAACTGATTACATGTTTCTGATCAGAAGAAATACAAAAATTAATTACAGAATGCATTTAATATGTATTGAGCAATGTATTAAATGTTAGCAAGCTTAATCTTACACTGAGCTAATTGTAAATAGCAGAACTGTGAAATGAGTATATAATATTTTATTTATAGCTACTTTATTAAATTTTGCTGTCTTTGTTAGCATACACATCAGTGAATATCCAAATGAAATATTAAAAATTATTGTGCAACTATACACCAAGTACATTTATAATTATGTAATGTACACATAAATATGTTGGCATAAAGGGCATAAAAATAAAATATCATAATTGTCATATCAGAGATATATGAATTTTTTCTGTACTACATTTTATGCTTTCTTCTAAAATTTATTGATATCACTCATTTGTTAATGTCTATGCTTTTATATGTTTTATAATACAAGAGTCTTCATGGTCTATAATTCAGTTAGCCACAATTAAATTCAATATAGTCATGCATTCCTTAACAATGGTAATAAATCCTGAGAAATGTGTTATTAGGTGATCTTGTTGTTGTGCAAACATCATAGAGTGTATTTACACAAAGTTAGATGGTATTGCCCACTATACAGCTAGGCTGTATGCCATAGCCTATTAATCCTAGACTGCAAAGTAGGCATGATGCTGTACTGATACTAAAGGCGAGTGTAAGACAATGTTAAGTATCTGTGTATCTTAACATAACTAAATATAGAAATCGTTCTATAAAAATAGAGTATAAAATATATTTTAAAGACAAGTAGTAACTACCTGAATGAGGTAATTACTATAAATGAAGCTTGCAGGACTAGAAGTTTCTCTGGGTGACTCAGTGAATGAGTGATGAGTGAATGTGAAGGGCTAGGATATTACTGTACACTATTACAGACTTCATAAACACTGTACATTTAGATTACACTAAATTTATTTTTATTATTTGCTTTATTCAATAATAAGTTAACCTTAGCTTTCTGTAAATTTTTTACTTTGTTATACTTTTTATTTTTTTAAACTTTTTGACTCTTTTGTAATAACGCAGCTTAGAACACACATCGTACAGCTGTACAAAAATATTTTCTTTATTTATATCCTTATTCTATACACTTTTTTAATATGAATCTTATTTTCTTTTACATTTTATACCTTTTTGTTAACAACTACGACACAAACACACACCTTAGCCTAGGCTTACACAGCGTCAGGATTATCAAAGTCACTGTCTGCACCTCCACATCTTATCCCACTGGAAGCCCTTTGGGGCAATAACATGCATGGAGCTGATATTTTCTATAATAATGCCTTCCTCTGGAATACATCCTGCAGGATCTGCCTGGGCTGTTTTACAGTTAACTTCTTTTATAAGAGAAGGAATATGCTTTAATGATAAAAAGAATCATACAGCAAATGCATAAACCAGCAACATGGCCATTTATTATCATAATCAAGTATTATATACTATACAAAATTGTGTGTTAAATTTTTATATGACTGGGAGTACAACAGGTTTGTTTACATCACTATCATTGCAAACAAATGAGTAATGTGTTGCACTATGACTTTAGGATGGCTACAATGTCAAGTAGAGAAAACTTTTAGGTTCATTGTGATCTGAGGGGATCCTATTTTATATGCTGTTGGTCATTTACTCAGAGGTCTTTATGCAGTACATGACTGTGATTTAAAAAAAAGATATATGTCCTCTGAATAATATACATTTTTAAATGTTTAAATGAAGTTAATTTCTGTTGAAAGTTGACTGACTAATTGCAGTGAGGTGAACTGATGGCTCATTGTTTTTCTGCTTAACTCTAACATTCACGATGCATACTGTTGTCATACTGTATATGAAAACTACTGATTTTGAACAGGCAATATATGCCAGAAAATGTTATAAAGTTAATTTTATAGCATTATAAATAAATGCGCATAGCATTATTAAAAGTGGGAGAATCAATCATTTTGTGTCTCCTGGTATGAAGTAAACATCATCATCATTAAAAATTTTGCCAAATATATTGAAACTAAATTTAATCATGCTTATTTACTAATTTAACGGTTTTCAGGAAATAAAGGGACTAGAAAAAAAGAACTCTCAGACTCGAAGCTAAAACCATTTGTGACCATCCTGCTCCAAGGTGACTATAACATGCCTGTATCCCTATGAGTTACTACAGGTACAGGCTCAGAAAAACAGCAGAATCATAAACAAACAAATGAATGTTGTTTTAAGGCATGATTCTGAGGTGGTTTCTCACAGAGTAGCAGAAAATTGACACTTTTGATAAAGTTGGATGATTGTGCGTGGACAATATTTTACTAATCTTGCTACCTAAAAATATACTTGATATTTTTATAACTTTCCAAAACTGTATCTTTTAGACCAATCTATCACTATAGTATTCCAAGTTAATTTGGTTGTTAATGATACACACTTGCAAATATTTGAGAGATAGAAGTAAAAAGTAGGGTATTTCCTTGCACCTTTTGGCCACTTTCATGCTGGAAAGAAAAGTCATAAAAGTGTGATTTTCCAGAGAAAATTGAATGATCTGTAACAGCATTTCAATGTCCAGTACAAACTAACATTACATGCATTCTTGGACATCACCTCTTGAAACCCACTTTTCAAATTTTGCTGGTTATTTTATAACCCTATATATGCATGTATTAAATCACTTTGTTGGTATAAAACTAGAGGGGTATTAATTGAGTGCACTGAGCTCTAACTCACACAATTCTTACTTTCATAAAAGGAACAGGACTAAAAGAATCTAAAGATAGGAAATATGGGTTTAGATGCCAGACTTAGTTGAGATTAAAATCAGTACTCCTTATTAGTTTGAAAAATTGGCTTTCATTGCACACCATATGCAGTAGTCATTATACTTTAGGAACCAGCAGAATAATTAAAAATTTTTATGCTCTAGAAAATAATACATTTATGAAACATTCTTTGTCAATTGAAATTATTTATTTTATTTCTCATATGATTCATTTTATAGTTTTCTGTTTAAAACTGGTTTGACTAGAAGTATTTGAATCTTAAACCAAAAAGAGCACAAACACTGAATCATTAAGCGTTTTATGTATGTTTTTAGTAAATGTGTATTCAACTACTGTGCTAATCTTTTTCAACATCTGTTACCTGACAGTGAGATATTTAACTTAGTTTTCACTCTACTAAGAAATCGATAGGCCTTTTTATGAAAGCAAAATTTTGTGAGTAAAACAATTCTTCTTTCATATCTGCATATTCCAGTCTAAAATTGAGTCTTACTACAATCCTAAAAATATCATAAATAATGCATATATACTGACACAAAAAAATTCCTATTGGATACAAGCAAGTGCAAATAATCTGGCAGTCAAAATATAATTAAATACATGGAAAAGATAAAAGCAAAAATTAGATTCATTCTAAATTATATTAAAAATAAAAGAAGACTATTTACAATGGTTGTGTATCACAATAATTTAATAAATTTTATTGTAAAATTTATAGTACTAAATGTATATTTTTTCATTATAGTCATGTGTACTTCCCTATGTAGATATTTGATGTTACTGTGTGTGTATACACACACACACACACACACACACACACACACACACACACATAAACAATTTCACAAAAAAAATGATTTTGGGAGATGTATAATAGACAATGTCATAAAATGTTAGTGATTGTGTTTAGAAATAGTTGGATTATCAAAAACAGCAAATTGTTTCTGAAAAATAATAAACTATAACATATTAATGTGTTGGTGTATATACAGTCTACATGAAGTAATTAACAAAAACATATGTCACAACAATAATGTTGAACAAAAATGTACTGTGAAGTTATTTCATGCATACTTTATTTCCATATAAACATGAATAAAAGATAAAAAGGATATGAAGAAAAAACAGTCTTTTGCTTTTACTTCTTCTATGAATTCACTCAAATGAGACTTGATCATCCTAATATTGATTTTTATAATTTAAAGAAAGTCCAAAGATATCTTCACTCTATGCAAGCACTTAGTTGAGCAAAATGACAAAGATTTCACATTATAGTCTTTAATATGCTGTCTTAGTCCTCTTTGCATTTTTGTAAAGAAATATCTGAGGCTGGTAATTTATAAAGAAAAGAGGTTTATGTGGCTTACAGTTCTATAACCTGTACAAGAAGCATGGCACCATCATCTGCTTCTGGTGAGGGTTTCAGGGAGCTTCCACTTATGGCAGGCAGTAAAAGAGGGCAGGCATCACATGGTGAGAGGAAGAAAGCAAGAGAGAGGGCAAGAGGAGGTGCAGAGCTCTTTTTATAAACAGTAGTTTTACCCATGCCACTAAGCCATTCATGAGGAATCTGCCCCCATGACCCAAATACTTCCTACTATCCCACACGTGCAACATTGAGGATCAAATGTGGACATGAGATTGGGAGACAAATATTCAAACTATATCACAAGTGTTGGGTCTTAGATATATTAATATAGATTTCTGGTGCCTGGATTATTGGTATAAGCCAGAAAGTATCTGAGACAGGTCTCAATTAATTTAGAAGTTTATTTTGCTAAGGTTAAGGATCATGACCCAGAACACAGACTCAGGAGGTTCTGAGAACATGTGCCCAAGGAGGTTGGTTTAACAGCTTGATTTTGTACATTTTAGGAAGATAGAAGTTACAGGCAATTACAGAAATCAGTACATGTATTGACACATTTCTACATTTCTTAATTCCGAAGAAGCACAACATCTCAAAGCAGGCGAGCTTCCAGGACATAGGTGGATTTAAAGATTTCCTGTTTGGCAATTGGTTAAAAAGATTAAGCTCTGCTTGAAGAGTTGAAATTAGCTTGAGCCAAGGTAAGAAGAGGGGAGCTTGTGGAAGCCAAGGTTTTTGTCATATAAATGAAGAGATGAAGCCTCCAGTTAGCAGGCTTACTAGAGGATAGATGTGTCTTAAGATCTTCATTTTAATGTTAATGCTTGTCAATTGTGTCTAAACTCCAAGAGAAACAGAGCAAAATGAGACATGTCCAACTCTCCTCTTCCTGTCATGACCTGAACTAGTATTTCCAGGTTTGTTTGGGTCCCCTTGACCTAGAGGAGGGTACACTGAGTTTGCCAGGGTTGGGGGGGGCGGCGCCTAGAATTTTATTTTTTTGGTTTACATTTGACATTCATTTGTCTTATTTTGTTTTTCTGTGTTTCTTTCAAATCCTAGATTATATGGATCAGTGGAGAGAATGAGAGTTAAGGAAAGAGGGAATAGAAGTCAATGGTTCTAGTATGTTCAAAAAGGCATAAGAAAAACAGATTGTACTATCGTTCAGGATGCTTTCATCTGCAGGAAAACGAAGCCTGTAACTAAAGTGGCTTAAACAATAGATTTTTGTGCTACAAAACATGAAATTAGATGTAGGGCAGTATTTGTGGTTGTTTCATTCAGCTATCAAACGTTGTCATCAAAGACCACATTTTTTTCTCTGCTCAGTGACTTAACAAATAAATAAAGCATTGCCTTTATCCTAAGTCTGATTCTTCTTATGGTCATTAGATACCTATCGCAGCAATTTTAAAAAGTATAAATTTTTTCATAATCAATTATAAAAATCAAGTATATATTTTCCAATGTAAGAAACATTGCCTTTTCTGTTTGATTGACAAAAACATCAGTTGGATCTATGGCAATCATCAAAGAAAAGCAATTTAAAAATAACCAGAGTCCATGTCATAATTGCACTATTGCTTCATGTTTATTTTATTATTGATAGCCTATATTTTAGAGCAGTTTTCATTTTATAGAAAGATTGAACAGAAAGCACAGATAGTTCTCATACACTTCCCTCATCTTCAATTTCTCTCCTTATTAACATCTTGCATTTGTGTGGCACATTTGTCATAACTGATTAACCAATATTAATCTTTTATTATTAACTAAAGTTTATAGTTTACTTTAATGTTCACTTTCTACATTGTATGGATCTGTGAGTTTTGCCAAATGTGTAATATCATGTATCCCCCATTACAGTGTCATACAGAATTATCTCATTGTCCTAAAAATCTCCTGTGTTCCACCTATTTATCCATCTCTCCTCCCCAAACTATCTTATCATAAACTATGTGTTTTCATTATGTAGTGAATACATTTAAAAATAATAATAAAAATCTGTTCAAAAATAGAAGATTAGAAATGGATGCCAGATACAAAATTATTTATGTTCACCATATGAAGAATGAAAGAATAATTGAGGACTGTGTTACTTTGCTGAGTAACCTATTGGCAAGTTACAGAGTTAAAAAACAAAAAGTACATTATTTGAGATTCCTCAAAAAACTAACAATAAGCCTACCAGTTGATGAAGCAGTCTCACTACTGGGTATTTATTCAAAGGTAAGAAAATCGGTATACCAAAGGAATACCTGCATCTCTATATTTATCACAGCACTAGTCACAATAACCAAGATATGGAATCAACCAAAATTGTCCATCAACAGATAGACAGATAAAGAAAATGTAGTATACATATATACTGGAATATTAATCAGCAGTAAAAAAGAATGAAATTATGTCATTGATAGCAACATAGGTGGTACTGGATGTAATTATGTTAAATGAAATAAGCCAAGCACAGAATCCTGGCTAGGATTTCCAGTACTTTGTTGAATAGGAGTGGTCAAAGTGGGCATCCTTGTCTTGTTCCATTTCTTAGGGGAATTTCCTTCAAATTTTTCTCGTTAAGTATGACTTTTGCTGTGGGTTTGTCATATGCCCTTTATGATTTTGAGGTATGTTTCTTATATGTTTATTTTGCTGAAGTTTTTATTATGAAGGGATACTGACACTATTTTTCACAGAATTAGGGGAAAATCCTGAAATTCATATAGAACTCCCAAAAAAGCTCAAATAGTCAAAGCAATCCTAAGCAAAACGAATAAAACAAGAGACATCACATGACCCAAATTCAAAATAAATTACAAGGCTTTGGTAACTAAAACAGCATGGTACTTGTGAAAATAGAAACATAGATAAATTAAACAAAATAGAGAACCTCAACATAAAACCAAATACCTACAGCCAACTTATCTTTGACGAAGTAGACAAAAATATGCACTGAGGAAAGGACACCCTTTTCAATGAATGGTGCTGGGAAAATGGGAATGTCATAAGCAGAAAAATGAAACTAGACCCCTATTTCTCACCATATAAAAATCTAGTCAAGATTAAAAACTTAAATATAAAACCTGAAATTATTATATTAGGTGAAAACCTAGGCAAAATTCTTCAGGATATTGGATTAGGCAAAAAAAAAAAAAGAAAAAAAATTATGACTAAGACTTCAAGACTACAAGCAACAAAAACAAGCATAGACAAATGGGATTTAATTAAACGAAGAATCTGCACAGCAAAAGAAATAATAGAATAAAAGAATAACAATAGAGTGAACTGACAACCTACACAATGGAAGAAAATATTTGCAAACTATGAATCTGATAGGGAGCTAATATCCAGAATTTACGAGGAACTCAAACACCGCCACCACGACCACCACCACAACAAAAACAATCTCATTAAAAAGTGCACATAGAACATGAATAGACATTTTTCAAAAGAAGATATATAAATGAACAACAAGTATATAAAAAAAAGCTCAACATCACTAATCATCAAACAAATGCAAATTAAACCACAATGAAATATCATTATACCAGTCAGAATGGCTATTATTAAAAACTCAAAAAATAACAAATGTTGGTGAAGATGCAGAGAAAAAAAGAATGCTTACACACGGTTAGTAGAAATGTAAATTAATACAACTTCTATCAAAAAAAGTATGGAGATTTCTCAAATAACTAAAGGTAGAACTATTATCTGATTCAACAATTTCACTTCTTGGTATCTACTCAGAAAAAAAAAAAATAATAATTACAAGAAAAAAATACCTGAACTTGTATGTTTATCACACTATTCACAATAACCAAGATACATAATCAACCTAAGTGTCCATCAACAGATGAAGGGATAAAGAAAATTTACTATATATACACCACGGAATAAATTTTTAGCCATAGAAGGGAATGAAATCATGTCTTTTGCAGCAACATGGATGGAATTGGAGTCTATTATCTTAAGTGAAACAATTCAGAAACAATGTTAAATATCAAATTCTCACATATAAGTGGAAGCTAAATAAAGTATACAGATGGACTTTGAGTGTGGAATAATGAACATTGGTGACTAAAAGGTGGGAGAATGGGAAGTGGGTGAGGGATGAGAAAATTCTTCCTCGGTACAATGTACATTATTCTGGTGCTAATTCTCCAAAAAGCCCAGACTTCACCACCACACAGTATATCCATGTAGCAAAACTGTACTTGTACCCCTTAAGTTTATAACCCCTTAAGTTTATACAAACTTGGAAACATTTTTTTAAAAGCATAAATAAATATTTATAAAATCATCCAATATTTATACATTTGTTGTGTGGTATTGAAATTTAAATATACAGGTAATTTATATTATAAAAGATGAAATTAAAATAATGTTGATTATACTAAATTTTATTTTAAAATATGAAACGACAATAATGTTTCACAGGCTATTGGTAAAAAATCAAAAAATATTTATATACATTTTCCCACTTGGAATGTTTAAGATATTTTTACATATAACGATGATGAATAGTTTTATAGCCTAATCCTTTGTGACTTCTGTTTAAGTAATCCCTTATGTGTGTTTTGTTTTATAATTTTAACAATCCTGAACTTTTAAAATGTTTTCCTTTATATTTGCTTTAGATTCTTTTGTTATTTGGGGGCCTAAAACTTATTTGACAATATGTTATTGTCAAATAAATATGTAACCATTTTTAATCTACCATGTTATTTATTTCAACTGTATCATTGTCCAGTGAGATATTTATGTTTTATGTGCACATGCAAATGAACAAATTGTGTTATTTAAATATTTGATGCATCTGCTAATTTTTAAATGCTTTTTCCATAATTTGCGTTAAAATTCTAACATATCCTACATCCTGACAACTATTGATTTATTTAACTCTCCATACAGTTTGTACACTTTATTTAATTTATTTTATGGATCTGTTCACAAATACTTATGATAGATACACATTATTTTTCCACTGTTACTTTTACCAGTACACAATACATAATGCCATGCCTTGGCCACTAAAATCTTTTGTCTTTTCTTGAATTTTATTCCCATCTCCCAGTCTTTCTGTGTGTATTTGTGTGTGGAAGGGGGGTGTTGGAATGTGTGTTCATTGTCAGTTTCGGATAGTATACTGGTAAATGATGTTGCTTTATCCAATATGCAAAAAAACTTTGGATTTTACTTTGTGAGTTTAACTCATTTACACTACATTTAGCAGATTATTGTTCAGGTTTTTCCTATCATGTTTTCTCATACTTTTTATTTACATATTTTCTTTTGTTAATCTTCTTGCCCCACTTTTGTGTTTAGTAATACATAGGCTGAATTTTCTCTGTTGGATTAATAGTCATGCATGTGCATTCTATTTTTATGTCCATGATGTTCCACTACTAGATAATCATGTATGTTAATATGTACCAATTGATTAAGTAGTAAAATATGTATGTATATATTATATAATCTCACAAAAGGAGTATTTCAGAATGCTCTTATTTTCTCATTGAGCACAAAAATGAGACATAGTCTGTAATAACATTAGGTATTCTTTAGTTCTCAAAAATAATAAACTGGTGTAAGAAACTATTAAATGGCAAGCTATTTGAACATTTCTGTTTTCTATGTCTTCAAGCATTTCCTTGATTTATTTCTGTAAATATTAATATATCACCTTCAAAATATTTCAGCCTGAATTTTGTATGGTAGAACAAAAATAACTTGTTTATCTAATGATTTCTTTATTAGTTCCCCAAATTAAATAAAAGTTTGAGTAAATGTGAAATTTAGATGCTAATGTATTTAACAGTTGCCTGCAGAAAAACCAAAATGCTCTATTTGTCTTCTTGCATACAACATTGCAGTTGAAAAATGTGATTCTTAGTGTGATTCTTAGAATGAGTATCTATTCTTCTATAAAAGTTTAGACTTTTCACTTTGGCCTCCGATATTCTTAAATTTTATATACTATATATAGGAGTGCCATTTCTTTCCTCTCCTGTTTCTGATTTTATGGAATCTTTCAATGTGGAGTCTGGGAGCCATGATAGAAAAGAGGTTAAGCACATTACTCTGGAATCAGATCCCACATATTCAAAGTACCCTGCTGGTAATATTAACAACTTACTAGTCAAAAGATGTGTGGCATGTAGAAAATTTACCTTTTTATGCCTTAATTTACCCATATGTAGAAAAGGAAAAATATTAGTATGTAACTCATTGGGTAACTTATTGAGAATTAAATGCTAATTATCATAAATCCCTCATAGATTTTAATCAATGTCCCTATGCTAATAAAAAAAATAGGATATAGTTGAGCAAATTACAATTTTTGTTGGAATATATAGCTTCAGTATTTCTCCAAATTTCTAACTTGTAAGTTGAGAACAGTGGTAAAAGCAACAGTTGTTATAAGGTTAAATTAATTTACATATGTATTTATAACAAACATATATTTTATATATGATATATACGTAAAATGTGTGTATGCATGATATACACACACACAGACATGCTGCATACACACACTCCACAGATATGCACATATACATATGTATTTGTGTCTGTCTGTATGTGTTTGTATATAAATCTTAGAAAAATGACTAACACATAGCAATGACTACACAAATTTTTATGTACTTCTATTATTAATATATTTTGAGGAATGGCCAAATGCCTAGATACCAGTTATAGCTATCCTGATGAGTTTATGGATGTGGGAAAAGATGAAAAGTAATTATCTCCATACATCAAAGAGACAGTTTTTTGGTTATTGCTTTTTATTATTTTAAATCAATGTTTTTATTTTAGAATAGTTTCAGGTTTATTAAAAGTTGTGAATATACTACTGAGTTCCCATATACTCAGCACTCAGTTTTTTCTATTATTAGTATCTTTTATTTAGGATAATGCACTTGTTAAAATATATAAACCCATATTGATACAAGTCCTTTTTCTCTTTCAAGTTCTGATTCAGGATACCACATGACATTTGGTAGTAATGGCTCCTAAGTCTCTCTTGGATGTCAGTTTTCCATACATTCCTTGATTTTGGTGACTTTGACAGTGTTTGTATAACTAAGATATTTTGTAGAGTATTTCTCAATTGGGATCTGTTTGCAATTTTTTCAGGGTCAAAGTTACGGGTTTTGGGGCAGAAGACTACATAGATAAAGTACAGTTCTCAATACATCATATCAAGGGTAGACACTATGCACATGAGTTATCACTGATGATGCCAACCTTGATCATCTGGTTGAATTAGTTTTTATCAGGTTTCTTCAGTGTGAATTTACGGTTTTTCCCCTTTCCATGTTGTATTTCTTGGAAGGAAATCATTATGTACAGCCCACAGTTAAGAAGTGAGGAGCTATGTTTAACCTCCTTGATTACAGGGTAGCTAGCTATCTAAATTATTTCAGATTTTTCTACAGAGGACATTTGTATCTTCCTTGTCATTGATCAACTCAAATTATATGTTTATGTCAACATAGGCACATGAATATTTATTTTATGTTGGGTTAAACTCTAACACTACTTTATGTATATCCTTGCTTGAATTATTTGAGCCTTGACTATTGGAAGCTCTTTTAGTTGACTTTGTGTCCTTTTGACATACTAGTATTGCTGGGGTGTTTTTTGTTTGTCTTATTTCCTTTTCTGAGTATGTTATTACATTCTGGCACTACAAAATACCCCAGGTTCATATTATATATTTTCTGACCAGCCCAACAACCATCCCTTTTCCCACAGAGCCCTAGTTTCTTTTACTAGAGATTGCAATTAGAAACCATAATCAACCTGCTTGGTTTTCTTATTGTTAATGAATTGACATTGCTACTAGAACCTCTCATGTGACAGAATAAAGAAATATGCATGTGTACTAACCAAAGTATGTACACATATCTATAAATATTACTATATGTAAGCATGTCTTTTCATATTAAGCTAAACATGAGTTTATACTTACGTTTCCAAATCTAGTCTACTACCACACAAATCTAGTCTAACTTTAACCCCTTGCTTATCTGTAACAATCTACTTTAATAGTAAGAAGTCCTGGCTTGTACCATTTGCCATCATTTGCTTAATAAATCAACTTCAAAATGCAGGTATAAGGATTTTGGAATTGTTAATTTATATTCTGGTGGAAAACACCTTATCAACTAGGATATAATACTTTTGAACTGCTGCTTTTCCCAGTCTTACAAATTCCACTCATTTCCAAAGTTTCCTGGGTCAGCATCTTTTTTGTCACTTTTTTTTTTTAGTGGGGGTATATCATATGTTGGTAATACATTTAGATTATGTTGTCAAACTCTGCATCCTATCCTGGGATTCTTTGATGTCCTAAATAATTAAATTTGCCTAAATTAAGGTTTACACTTTATACTTGAGTTCTGATAAATGCATGGAATAATGGATCCTCCACTGTATTGGAGAATATCATATAGAATAGTATTACTGCTTCAAAAAAAAAAAAATAGTATTCCCATGTTTCATCTGTTGAAACCTCCACCCTTCCTAAACCCCTGGTAACTATCTATCTGTTTAGCATCTTTATAGTTTTGTTTTTTTCTATAAGATGATACATTCTAGAATCATGAATGGAATCATACAGTATGTACCTTTTTGAGACTGGCTTATTAACTTAGCAATATGTATTTAAGATTTTAGCATGGCTTGATAATTTGTATTGTTTCTTATCTCGCAATAGTATTTTAATGTATCATAAAATATTAGCATTTATTAAATACAATACAACACAAATTATCAAGCCATGGTAAATTCTTAAATACCTATTGCTAAACTAAATAAGCCAAGCTCTAAAGGATATATACTGTATAATTCATCTCTTGAAAGACATCTTTTTTCCTTCCAGTTCTTGGTGATTATGAATAAAACTGTGATGAATATTTATGTGCAACTTTTTGCGTAGACATAAGTTTTCAAATAAGTTGGGTAAAAACCAGGACAGTTCTTTCTGTATTATATGGTAAGACTATGTTTAACTCTGTAAAAAAAAAAAAAAAAAAAAAAAAAAAAAAGGTACCAAACATTTTACAAAGTGTTTGTACCATTTTCATTCCCGTCAACCGTGATTGAGAGTTCCTGTTGTTTTGCATCTTCACCAGCAATGGGTGCTGTCAGGTTTATGGATTGTAACCATTCTAATAATTCTACAGTGGTAGCTTATTATTGATGGATCCAAGGAAAGTCATTTATTTTCTATTTTCTTAACATGTTCTTGCTTTAAGAATGGGAGTGCAACTTCCACGTGCTTTACATGCAAGAGCTAAAACCAGAAGTCCTCACAGAGGCACTGTTGATAACTCTTGCCTGAGACCACTTGGCCAGGTATTTATTGTCATCAGAATTTCACATTTATCCTCTTAGAGGGAAATACAGAAAGTAACTCACACATTTTAATCCAGTAAGTCTTCAACAGAAAAACTTGTTTGACACTGGCACTGGTAGTCCTGAATGAGTTGTTGCTAATTTCATCAAAAAATGTCTTGGCCTTTATTGCTTTAAAGCTATGGAAATGGATACTAGCATTATCAGAACATAAAAATATTTTTTCTGCTATTCCCTCATAACTGCCTCTGACTTCTTTCTTTAGCAGGTTTTAACCTACCTTTTCCTCTCCAGCCCTACCTACTTTCAACAAATTCACAGCAGTCCAATATTGTTTATAGCTTCTCCAGAGTTTCTCACATTTTTACAGATAATATTTTAAAGTACTCTAAAATGCTTCCCAAAGACAGTATCGTATGATATAGGCAAGTGTATGTGTGCATGTTTGTGTGTTTTTTCAAACTCAATTATAATTCAGATTGGTTAGTCTTTTACTAGCCAATACAATATACATTCAATACAATACAGTACATATACAATGCAATAAAATACTTTACACATTTCAGGAGTGGTCAACTATCATTTTATCAGAAAGTCTAAACTCCAGAGGTGGCTCCTACAAATATTTCAGCTACCTTTATCTCTGATCTAGACCAGAAATGTTGTAAATTATAAAAATGAAGGTCATAAATTTTTTATTGGTAAAATTAATGTTTTAATTAACATTATAAACACTAGATGTAAATTATTATTACTAAAATTTAAAGTATTCAAGTTTTTAGATTGATTACTTTCAACCCCCTACATATCTAGCAATGCCTATAACCTATATCTTTAATGAAGTCATCTGAGGCTTAATTTCTAAATGATCTCAAGTCCGACTACTGGTATGGCTAACTTATTATTGCCTCAAGTTGGCCATAACAGTAAATGAAACCTGCCTTCAAAAATAAGCCTCAGTGAGCTTTTCTTGCAAGTAAGTGTTAGAAAATTTTAAGGTATAGCAAACTAGAAACTTGTTAGACTTTGTAAATAAGTCCATCTATTTCAAATTTCACCAATGGCTGCAATTATTTACCAAAAGGAACTAAGCACTCTACACAACCAAATTAACTAAGGTTAATGTACAAAAGTTAGTTCTTGTAATCTACCTTCACCTTTACATCTTGGATTCCACAACATTGATTTTGAGGAAACGAACCCAGAGGTCAGTGATAATTTTTCTTATTTTCAGGAGGTGAAAATGTTACAATTTCTTTGTAATATAAAATTATACATTTCTGGTTCAATGTAGTGTCAAATGCTTTTTGTCAGACCAAATGACATGTTTAAGTGACTTTGGTTTTGTGTTCTGCTAAATAAAGCATTTGATTTTAGATTATTACTTACTGAACACTAGAATTTGTAAATAGTAGCATTCACTGTTCAATTTCTTCTAACTATTCTCACTGGAATTTTTCTTGCCTATACTCAAAATTTTTATTTTATATAATTTCTCTCCTAAAATACTCCTTATTAAAATTGCATGTACCATATGCTACAAAAAATATTTTCTTTTATTTTCAGAACCAAATATTGTAAACACTATATATTTTCCATACTTATGAATACACAAATAGTTGCACAACTTTCTCAACAATATTTTCCAGTTTTCGCATGTATATTGTATAAGACTTTATCCTAAAAACAATAGTTTTTCTGCCTACTATACCCAAATCAATTGAGAAGAAACAGAAAAGTAAAGGTAATTACTTTAATGATGAATTTTAGCATCGTATAACATGCTACTGGAATGAATTTGAAATTGAATTATGAAATATAAATACTGTATTGTCCATTTTATAATATAGTGGATCCCAGTGCTTTTATGCCAACATTATTTTTGGCTGATAATAAAAGTTTTATCCTTGCTTAAAAAAACCTTGCATAAAGGAATTGTTCATGAAAATATCGCTATTTCTATAATTGCATTAATTAATATTCCTATATTTAGTAGTTTGGAAATTCTCCAGGAATTTTTCCAAACTTATTGTGATTCATTTAGAATTTTACTGTTGAAATTCATGTTACTTAAGAATGATTCCACGGAAATGTAACAGTAAATCAATAAATTTCAATATCTGATTTTTAAAAAATATTTTAAAGTAAACATGTCTGTAAGGGCTGGGCCTGAAAAGGTTAAACTGCAATAAATAGAAGATTATTAACACACCAGAGACCCCCTTGTGGTCTCTCTCAATCACCATTTATTGCAACAACATCATCACTTTCTAATTTCTAACACACAAACATGTTTTACCATATTAATGGAAACATGTGGCCTATATTTTTTGTATACATCTTATACAAAAAATCATACAATTGTATGTGTGAGTCTCATCAACATTATAATTCATTCTCAATGGTGTATAATAATCTATTATATGAACATACTATATTTTATTTATATATGGTTAATGCAGATTTCAATTATTTCAAGGTTTTGGGCTATTACATGTTATGAGGCAATGAAATTTTTGGTTGTAACTTTCTATTCATAAGGGCATATGTTTTGAGGCTATGAGTGGGAAAACAGTTTTTCCTTGCTCTCACAGCACAACAATCAGCATGAAGACTTCTGTGACTACATGTGTGGGAGTTTTTTCCCTCCAGCAAGCAAGCAATCAGTTGTTCAGTGGATAAAAGATAAATGTCCTCCAATGAAACCCCCACACTCTCTTCTAGGGAAATACCATCAAATTCTACAGGTTGAGGGCTTGGTCCCACAAGACCGTTGCTCACTTTTGATGCCAATCATAAGCCCCAGAATATTGTACCTGTGCTTTTGACTGATTTGCTATCAATTGGGATTCCCACAACCCCCTCCTTGGGTTTAATTTGTTAGAGTGGTTCACAGAACTCAGGTAAACACTTATGTTTACTGGCTTATTATAAATGATATTGCAAAGGAAATAGATGAAGAGATGCCTAGAGCCATGTAGGGGGTAAAGGATATAAAACTTCCATGCCCTCCCAGGGTGAACCACCCTCCAGTAATATCCATGTGTTCAGTCAACTATCCTGGAAACTCCCCCATATCCTGTCTTCTCAGGTGTTTTCTGGAGAACTTTGTTAGGTAAGTATGATTGAAGTAAGGACAATTGTACAGACTAGACAAAAAGGTGTGATCTAATCCTAATAGACTGTTTAGGGAAACACAGCACCGCTTGTCTGTTTAGATTTTTCGTGATCTTTTGGTGATGCTTTCCTTACTACAGGGTATGAGGCAGGACCCCTTCTGAAATTGGAATTTTATTTGCAATCAGATAAGGTAGGTCAGAGAATTTCAAAAGAGAAACATGGGGGAAGATTCCTGACTTGGATAGAAAAAAGAGCAAATGAAAGGAGAGCAGCAGGTCAGAGAGTGAGATTCTATTTTCTAAGACCTGCTTCTGAGGTCTAACTCACCCCAACATTATAACAAGGGCTATGAGTTATGAACCACACATGATATCATCCTGCAAATGCTGGTCACAGGTATAATAATATCCAGTTTTAGTAGTTATTGCTACACACTTAAAAATTCTTGTAAATTGATAATAAATAACCTAATTAAAAAATGAAATAGGCAAATACTTGAAGAGACATTTTACCTAAGGAAGTATATAGGTGACCAGCAAACAGGAGAAGGTCTTGGATCAAATTTCATTAGGATCAGAGAAATGTAAATTAAATTTCCAAAGTAATACTATTACATGCTCAGTAGAAGGACTAAAATTAAAAAGGAAGACTAAATAATGGCAAAAATGTGGAATAACAAAAACTCTCATACTCTGCTTGTGGGAGTATAAATTGAAACACAAATAGAACATCATCTGATGTATCTGGTAAAGCTCTATAAATACATATACTCTTGCATATCACTTTCTCTCTTAGAAATATCCTGAGCAGAAAGGAGAAGTTATTCACTATGAGATAGGTAATAAAAATGTATAGCTATATTAGCAATAACACCAAGCTGAAAATATCTCAAAATTCTAATAGCGGAATACATAAAGCTTAATATTTGTATACAATGGAAAGTATATAGCTATGAAAATCAAAGAATTCTCACTGCATGCGAACTCAAAGATGAATTTCACTGAGAATCTGAGTAGAAGACGAGAAAAAAATAATACGTATTACATGATACTATCTCTAGAAATCACAGAAACAGGCAAGAACTATGATGTGATAGAAAACAAGAGTGGTAGTTATATGTAGAATAGTGCTGACTGGGCGTATACTCCAGGAGACAACTGGAGTACTAGTAAACAAATACACACATTTGTTGTATTTATGGTCAAAAATTATTAAAACTGGGAATTTCGTATGGTTCAAACTGTCATTTAAATAACTAGATGCTGCTTGCATGGGCATTTTTTTGTGTAAATTCACTCAGTTGTATACATATCTGTGTAATCCACAAAAATGTACTTTAAAATAATTGATTGAAAATAAAAACAGATATATAAACCAGAACAAAGTCAACCAATGTGCTGCAGGAAAAATGTTGCAGTTTACCCAAGGAACCAGTGAAATACTTTAGACTCAGATATCATAGATAAGAGGGAGAAAAAAAAAGGAGTTGAAAACAAATTATTTTAAAGGCTATGCAGATAAGTCTGTCAATTGATATCTCAACTTCTGTGTCCCGCTATGGAGACAAACATAAGTAGCTCCATTTATTTTTAAATTGTTGATAGAAGTTATTCTGAAAAGATTTCTGATTTTGTATTGAATGTAATATGAATAGGTAAAACTCTCGTTAGAAAAATTATAATTTAGATAGATTTGACCAAACATACCTTTGAAAAATATAAGGTTTGTAATATAAATTATTGCAGGATCCTTGGGGTGTTGCTTAATCAACTGGAAACCTCTGTGGCCAGTGGTTCCTTTACCTGAGTTTTGCTTGGGCCTGCTTGGCCCACTTGGCCCAGCAGGCTGCACTTGGCTCATGCTACTGGCCTGAATCCCATGCCTACCAAGGGCAAGCAGAGAAACAAGGGGAGTGTGCATGTGGTCTGGCCACTGAGCAGGAACTGCAGAAATCCAAAGTCGTGTCACAGGCCTGACTCAGGGAGCTCCTAGGTCTGGACTTGCCAAAGGGCTGCAGTTCTTCTATCTTCCTTGTTGCCCCTCAATGTGGCGAGCAAGGGACATGTTTCAGCCCTGTTTGTGTTCCATCTCTTTCAGCCCATTCGGCATGTCCCAAGTTCTTTTCCCGTGCCCAGGGTGAATAAGATGCAGGACAAGTGGAGGGTGAGTGAGTTGAAGAGGAGCTTTATTGAGTGATAGAACAGCAGAGAAGAGACCCACAGTGGGAAGCTTCTCTCCATAGCCAGGGTGTTCCCACGAGTGTTAGCTCTCAGCTGAACACAGAGAGAAGACACTGGAGTGAGCAGCTCCACGTTGTCCCATCATCTTCTTAGCTCTCAGCAGAGAGGAGACCCGGGGTGGTGGGTAGCTCCTGTCTGCAGCTGGCCACCCTCTCGTCTCTTTTCAGCTGTAAGCAGAGAGGAGACCCTGGTATGGATAGCTCCTCTCCGCAGGCAGGCCATCCCATCATTTTCTTGAGTATGGCTGATTCACGGGTTTTGATGGGCTTCAGAAGAGAGAAAGTACATGCTGATTGGTCCTTGGGCAGCCGTGGGTGGGCCCAGACAAAGCACCCTAAGTTTCCACGCCAGTCTGCAGGGTTGGCAGAATGGCCCATATGCTTCAGGTCTTCCCCATCTTGAAGGTGGGGCTTCACCCAGGATCCACCCTTTTCCACCCAAAGACTGTCTGCCTCCTGCTGCTATTCATGGTGCCCAGGCTGTTCGTGCTGAGGTGCACCTGCAGGCAGCACCGAGGTACCCTCCGCCCCTCTTCAGACTCGCTCCTATGCTCATTGGCGCCCAAAGTCCGGAGGGGGCTGAGGGGACAGGGGGTTGGCATGTAAGTGCTGTCCCAAGTATGGGCACACCCAGCTGCATTGCAAAATCTCCCAGGCTCAACCTCAACGTTGCTGTGAAATCAGAGCGGGAGCCAGGAGTGGGGAGAGGCCAGGCAGTGGGAGCAGGCACCTCTGAGCTTGTCGGGAAAGAAGGCTTCCTAGGCACCCAAGAGTGCAGAGATGCCTGAGTCCACAGTCGCAGCTTCGGAGGCTGAAGCTGGGCCCAGGAGGGAGAAGCTCCTCCCTGCTTCCGGTCCCCAAGAGCACAGGGATGCCCATGTCTGCAGTCATGACTGGGCAGCCGCAGATGCTCCTGGGAAGCAGAAGGCTCCTGTCCTGACAACTCAGAAGTGGACTGGGCTTCCGTTTACTCCCGGCTCCTTCTGGCTCTGTGGAGCTGAAGCCCTGGCCATGCCTCCCCCATTGCAGCCTCCATCACGGCAGCAGCCACTCCAGATGGGCCACTGCTGCCATCAATATAGTTGCAATGGAATTGCATATCTAGTTAAATGATTTTCCTGTGTCTTTCTATGTTTATTGCTTGTACAATTGATTCATTAAAATAACTTTGAGTTCTTACATTTTAGGACCATTTATGTTATTTCAAAGAATAAAAAACCTGAAAGAGCTATCCTAATTTCATAAATATTAAAGAATATTTAAGAATGCAAAAAGAGGAAAGGGTGCGTTTTATTTTAGATGTTTATGTCTAACTGAATGATGCAAATAAATGCTGAGTTGAAAGTTGAAAGCATTGCTAAAATGTTTATTGTCTACAAATTGAGAAGAAATGTTGTTGTACTCCAGACAATATCATAATTAAAAACTTACAAATAGCCTAAATTAATAGCCATCATGGTTTTTATTAGTGCTCTGCAGCTACTGATCCAGTCTCTTTTATAATTGAGATAGTGCTACTCCTAGGTCTTTCAACTTCCCTGTGCCTGTCTTTGCATTTTTTAAATCACCACACTAACTTGAATACAGAACAGCACATTTCTAAGTTTCATGAAAATTTATATCTTATGTAAAAACCTACAAGAGATTCCATTTTAAAATCCCTCTTAAATACATGTTATTGTTTCTTCAGTCTCAGCTGCACTTCAACATCATTGCATTTCCTCTCTCTGGTTCTTTTCCAAATGCACTTAGCCTGGATTCATATATTTCCTCACTCAATTTCAATGTATTATTTTAATTCAATTGTATGGAACATTTTATCACTGCCCCAGCCATTACTCCTGAGCTTGCAAACATAAGCCAACTAAGTCATTTGAAGTCACCCTCCCGACCTCCCTCAATGAAAAAAAATCTTAGATAAATGTTAAAACAAACAGGCAAACAAACATACGCATGTACAAACATACCTGTCCCTCCTTCCCTCTCTTTCTCTCTCACTCTCACACACACACATGCACACACCCATACACACACACACATATACACTTTTCAAAAAAAGGGCCATTGACTTAACAGACCTACTTTTACTCTCATTAATAATCATTACATTTGTAGCAATTAATTAAATATTTTATATTAATAGTTATTGTAAGGCACATACATAAAGAAAAGTACTAAAGGCATATTTGTGGAAAAATCTCTATACTGTACATAGTCATTTCTTTTCTGGTGTAATAGAAGGAGTTATTTATTGTCAGTAAACAGACTTATTTTTTGCTCTGGTTTTGTGTGAAAGACAGCTTATTCATTTTCTCTTCCAACCAAAACTTTTTGGAATACATCAAATTAATTGCCAACTTATTTTAACACCATTTCCAAAACTCTTTCTTTAAACCTGAATGTTAAGCACATTACATTACAGTATTATAATATATATCTACATTCATTCATGACTTATGTTCTTGTTCATTTTTCACAATTTTGTAAAAACATATTACATACATGTTACATTCCAAATAAAGCATTCTCATTTTTGTAACAATACTTTATTGCATATAAATGCCATATTTTGTGGTAGTATTGCTTTTAAACTGATGTATCTTTGAGCATTTTATAAATTATGTGTTTCCGTTATGCCAGAGTATAATTGCACAAAAATATAAGGTTGAGTTCTCAACAGACTTTTAACAAGTAGATCCTTAATAGAAGACTCGCCCTTTCTTCTCGGAAGGATGGAAAAGGGAATTTTATATGCTTAATTTTCATATATATAAACATATAACATGTATGTTTATATATATATAACACATATAACATATATGTGTGTTATATGTGTTATGTGTTTGTATATCATATATGTGATATATATAACAGACACACACACACACACATATATATATATTATGGACTGAATGCTTTTATCCCTCCCAAAATTTATATGTTGAAATCTAAACCCCCATCGTGATTGGATTAGGAAGCTAAAACTTTGTGAGCTGATTAGGGCATGAGGGTGGAGTCCTCGTGAATGGGATTAGAGCTCTTATGAAAGAGACCCCAGAGAGAGCCCTTGCAAGTTCCACCATGTGAGGATACAGGGATAAAATGGCAGTCTATGAACCAGGAAGCCGGTCTTCACCAGAATCCAGCTGTGCTAGCACCCTGAACTCAGGCTTCAGCCTCCAGAACTGTGAGAAATACATTTTTGTTTTTATAAGCAAGCCGGTCTATGTTGTGTTTGTTATAGCGTCCCAAACAGACTAGGGCAATATATTATTGAGAAAGATAATGTTTCCCTTACACGCCAGAAATTAATCATCTGTGTTCAGAAAACCATATGCTTTCTAAATCCAAACAACTTACTCAAAATGTTTAGACTTAGCTTCTATATATTTTTTACTTTAATATATTACATTTTATATACATTAAAAATATATGTACCATATTCCATTCATTTTCAGCGTCTTTTATCTTTTTGTTTTTTGAACTTTGTAGCTCCATGTCTGAACTCATTTCTCTTTTGAAATGAGTAAAAATATATATTTTTTTCAAAAGGTCAATTTTGCCATTGCCATTTTGTTGCCTAAGGTATGAAAACTATATAAATGCTCATAAATTCCGTAAGGAAATAAAAACTTTCCTGTAAATCAGTATTGAGGTGAGCGCTCTTATCCTTGATGATGGAAAAGGCACTTGGCCTTGAGATCTTTGCAAGCTGAGGAGCTGGTAATTTTTTGTAGTTGTTGCTTGATAATGCATTTTCACTTAAAAACTTGTTTCTCTCATTCTGAAAATTATAAAAAATTAGGCCTTAACTTTTCTGAAGTTTTTTTTCCTATGTTCATATATTTCTTTTATTATATATTGCTATGGCTGTATTTATTTCAGAAAATTCTATAAAACCTAATTCATGTAGAATGTAATATTAAATGTTTTTCAATATTTTAACAGATTTTATAATGTAATTATAGTACAGTACATTAAAGGACAACTAGACAACTTTAGTATTATTTTTACCTATTTTGGAATCCATTGCATGCAAGGAGATTTAATTACTTTTTAAGGTAATAATTTTTAAAATGTATAGCCAAAAAAAATTAAGTATTAATATTGGGAGATATCCCTTTAGCTACAACATCATGTCTACAGAAAGTGTTACTTCATCAACAAAAGGCTCTAGAAAAAAAATCAGTGACATGGTTAAAAGCCCCTGAGGTTGTAAAATCTTATACTATTTTTGCTCTGCTACTTACCGGTTGCTGATCTTTAGAAAAGCTATTTAACCTTTCTGCCTCCATTATTGTTTCACTACCTACAGCAGAATTTTCAACTCATGAACTCTTATTTTCCAGAGTGGTTCATAAGTTTTTTTCATCATAAAAGTCATCTCAGGGTTCTAAGCAGCAGCAATTAAGACAGTTGTTCTTTCAGCTCAAAAGGGCTAACAAATACTGCCTAAGCTTTCCTGAGTTACTCGATTTTGATAAAGAATTACCTCTAAACTATTAATTTATTAAATTCAAAGTATAGCCTGATTCTAATAAAGTACTAGCTTATTTATATAATGCTTAAAATATAAAAATAGTAAAAGTTGGAGAATGTAGTGTTTTCTTCCACAACTGTAATATCAAGTTATGTTTGATATTCTTTTTCCTACATTTTTTTCCTTAAAAATAAGGCTGATGCATATACAATCTACTTTCTTGTGGTTCTTCCAATCATTATCCTCTCTGGATTTGCCAGATACTGGGAAGCTTATTGATTTTTCAAACACGAAACTTGATTCTTCTAGTCTCTTCCCCATACTTCGTTATATTAGTGAATATAATTTAATCTTATCTCCCAACACTACCATTAATATTTGTACCATGAATAAAAAATGCTATAGGTTATAAGGGAATCATATTTGAACAAGAAAAAAAAAAAACTCATTCTCTCAGACGGATGGCAGAATTCCCAGGCCTGGCTCCCAGGGAAAAAGAAATTTAAAAAATCTGTAATAAAAACATTTTCTTGACACTCTAATTTATCCTATTTATTAATAAAATTTTCATTATTGGATAAAAGAAGAACAAAATCTTGTTTTCTGCTATTGTTCTGTTAAAAATTAATAATGCCAATGCTTATCTGGGAGGTTAGAATCTAATTTTAAAGATATTTTTATCTTTTCGATCTTCAGAGCTTTATAGTCTTTCAGTTGAGAAATATGAAACACTGAAAATAGAAAACAAATGCTGGAAATCTTCTGTAAGTCAAATTTATTTGCTTCATCTTTTTTATCCATTATTATTAATGTGAAATAATTGGTAAAATGATACACTGTAAAATGTTTATTCTAAGGTTGTTTCTTAACAAACAGTAACAAATTAGTATTACCTATTCTTACTATAAAGGAAAAAATCTTTATGTAGGGTCAAATAATCTAAATGTCATTGGAGATCAGTCTCACAATTGTAGCTAACATCTGAAGAAAAAAGACTTGAAACACGGAAAAGCAGAAATAGCTTACCAGTGAATAAAAAAAGTGTGGTCTTAAAAAATAAAAAATAAAAAATAAATAAATAAAAAAAGAATAGCTGGCTAAAGCTTCCAAACTGTATTAATATAAGAGCAGAAAAGTGCACAGGGAAACAATTCTGACAAAACCATCTGACTGTAGATAGCCAACTCTGCCAAGTTCACTCAGTCAACAAATGCAGAGATGACAGTTTCCTCATCTGTAAAATAAAAATAATGCAAGTGCCATTACAGCCTGACAGATTCTTCTTGCCCAGAAAAGCCAATACACTGAGAACAGCAGGAGTGTTGCTCCAGATATTTTAATTATTACAAAACAGCCAGACAGGAATATGGAAGATATTTCTCAAATCTGACTTTCAGAGATCTTGGAAGCTAGACTTTTTAAGGATGATTAGCAGGCAGGGGGTTAGGGAGTGGATATGGCTTGTTTCTTGGGGAGAAAATCATAAGAATGCCCAAACTGTCTTCACATATTGAATCAGTTTCTGGGTGGGGGTGTCACCGATCAATTGCTTAAAGCTTTAAATAACCAACTCTGCCAGGTGGGTCCGGATGGTATCAGTTGGTCCACTAGAACTCAAAGTCTGAAAAAAATCTCAAAGACCGATCCTAGGTTTTTTACAATAGTGATGCTATCTATATGAGCAATTGGGAAAGTTCTGAATCTTATGACTTCAGGCTTCATGACTGCTAAGCAGTAAGCAAGCTATAGAAGCACGATTGGTTATTGCCTAACCTTTGACCAGTTAAGTCTTACGCATCGGTCTTAGCAGAATTCAAGCCACTCCCATAATTCTAACCTTGTGGACTTTCATTAGTTTTATGAAGGTGGTTTTGGTCCCTGAACAAGTAGAAAGGCAGTTTTGCAAAGGAGCTATTATCATTCTTGTTTTAAGGTTAAACTATAAATTAAATTTCTCCCATAGTTAGCTTAGCCTATGCCCAGGGATGAATAATCCAAGTTAGCTCGTGAGTTTAGACACAAGATAGAGTTAGATATGTTAGACTTCTCTCACTATAATAATCTTTCCAAAGGGGGTTTTTGTACTTACCTCTTAAAATTGTTATGGGGATTAAATATAATAATTGACAGAATGTTCTTAGAATACTAGCCTCTCTAATTGTTAAATAAGCATTATTATGTGTATTTACTCTATTGCAAAGAACTTCAAATAGCTGATCTTCGCCCTTGCAATTAAAGGAAATTTGTTTTGCTTTGCTTTCCATTGTCTACTGTCTTTATAGTATCTGCCTTACTTTTTCAGGTTAAATTCAGATGTCTGAATTTGCTCCACAAACTTCACCCTACTATTCTCCATCTTCTTAAAAGATATTTATTCTGGTCCCAAGTTTTCTGAGTCATAGGAATCATTAATCCTACAATCAAGTGTTTCAGACCCTAACTTTCACTAAGATAAATTGTAAAAATAAATAAATAAGTGGACTTTTTTATATGGCACTGAGATTTTCGCTGATTCTGCCTCTAACAACACATAAATGCTTAAAATAATTGGGCAAGATTGTATCAAGGAATCTTGTTTTGGTTTCTGTTTCCTGAAATGCCTGGTTCTTGAAAGTTTAGTCAGAGAAATAGGAACCATCTATTGTATTAATTTCTGAGGACTGCCATAACGAAGTACCAGGAACTGACTGGGTGGCTTAAAAACATCAACTCCATTCCCTCACAGTATGGAAGACAGACAACTGAAACCGAGCTGTCAGCAGGGTCATGATCCCTCAGACAGGCCATGTAGAAGTCTTCCTTTCCTCTTCTATTTATGATGGTGATCAGCAATGTTTTTTAGTGTGAAGCTATATCCCTCCAATCTCTGCCTCTGTCTTCACATGGCATTCTGTCTTTCTTTGTGGCTGTTTTTTTCTTAGGACACCAGTCATATTGAAATAAGGGTATACCTTACTTTAGTATTACCCTAAAAGGACAGCCTCTCTCATTTGTCTTCCAAATGTCTTACAAGTATCTCTAATGGCTAAACTCAAACCAAACCCTCAATAGTTTTCAGCCAACACTTCCCTTTCAGTACAGGTGATGATGGAAAAGGATGGAGATGGTGATATATGTCACGATCATAGAAATCTTTCACAGAAAGGTTTCTAATCACCCTGCTAGGACAAACACCTCAGCAGCTGTCCACTGGAACATAAATATTTTTTTCCATCCTTTGATAGTTTCAGCTAAGCACAATTCAGTTGTAATCATTGTAGACAGAAAGAATGTACAGCCCCATTTGGAAATGAACAACTGTCATCAAAACAGCACAACAGCATTAGAGGCTCAAATGTAACCTAATAAATGGGCAGAGTTCCTGGACAAAAATTTTCTTCTAAGGCAAAGTCAAAAACCACAAAAATATTTCTAATCACCAGAAAATGTAAAAGATCCATTTAATCTCTAACTCCTTCCATGCATGTACATGAGCCTGGGCACATGTCGAGCCATTATGGTTACTTTGTCACAAAAGGAGATAATTATGCTTTCTCTCCCAGTGCTCTAATCCCTGAGCAAGTTATTTAACTTTGATTTAATGTGCTCAAAAAAAGATGTAAGATTTTTCTTCATTCAACAAAAATGGATTGAACACATATTTATAGTTCTCTCTCTCTCTCCACACACACATATACACATATCATATATACATACATATATAGACAGTTAAGAGATACAAATATATAAATATTGATACCAATATTGATACAGGTATATATATATAGTTGTGTGAATATATATAGCAAAAATATATACTAAAATAAATATACATATATAGAAATGTATAGATACTTTGGTGTGTGTATATAGTGCTCTCTCGCTCTCTCTCTCTCTCTCTATATATATATACACACACACACATAGCAAATATCTAAGTATCTATCTACAGGGTAGGTGTATGTGAGAGAGAAGGAGAGATTGATTTGAATAGGTATTAAAAGAATTGGGAGAAAATATCCGATTTACCAGACAAAATGAAGACAATCACAGTTTATTTCTTGGCCCTCACCAGAAACTTGCACACACTCCAATGCTATGACATTTCTGGATACAATTTTAAAGAGCAGGGGAATCAAAATTTTGTAGATAAGAACAAGTAATAACTGTCCAAAGTCACAATTTTAGCCAGGATCAACACAGAGCAAGTGTTACTAACCTCTAAGTTTCTAAGTTTTTCTTAGACCCTCACTGTCTACCATGAATAAGTAAAGTGAAAAAGCAGGGATTATTCTGCAAAGTGTTGATTACTTTCAATCTGTTTATGTTCTATCAATGATTATTTTTGGAAAGATCTCCTTCTGGAATAATTCTTTAACTCATGCATGATGTGAAATATCCAATGTCTTTAACTTGGGTAATTACAACAAAATTTTAAGAAATAATTGCATGAATATGTGACTCAAGGTTTCAGGATAATAATTGTTTCAAAATAGAAATCTTCCCATCTCCAAAGTGTATTTACATTATTTCCTTCTACTCAATTATTTAAATGTCATATTTTAGCATTTTATGTGAATAACTAATGAAAACCTTTCTTTTTTTTTTTTTTTTTTTTTTTTTTTTTTTTTTTTTTTTGCGATGGAGTCTCACTCTGTCAGCCAGACTGGAGTACAGTGGTACGATCTCAACTCACTGCAACCTCTGCCTCCTGGGTTCAAGCAATTCTCCCTGCCTCAGCCTCCCAAGTAGCTGGGATTACAGGATTCCACCACCAGACCCGCCTAATTTTTGTATTTTTAGTAGAGATGGGATTTTGCCATGTTGGCCAGGCTGGTCTCGAACTCCTGATCTCAGGTGATCCGCCTGCCTCAGCCTCCCAAAGTGCTGGGATAACAGGCATGAGCCACCGCATTCGGCATACAAACATTTTAATGTGACAGTACATATAGTATATAAAAAGAAATTATCCCTTCCACTATCCAAACTATGAATATTTTAGTTGCTCTATTGGATATCTAACCAGGGATATCTACTTGTTGCAAATGAAAACAAAAATACATGTATTTATTTATTTGGGTCAAAGTGTGGTTCAAAGGAAATGTAATAGTTTCTGGAGACAGTATCCCTTGAGTATGTCATTTGGCAACACAGTGACTTGAAGGAGTTAATTATGCTTCCAGCTGCAATAATTGTTGGTAAAGGAATGTATTAGTTGCTGTGGTAAAAGTGTTAAGTAAGTGCAAAGTAAAGAAATAAATAACAGGATGATGGTCTTTAACAAATAAGGCAATTGACCGGGTTATTCAAATTATTTGGTTACCTGTGAAAAATATATATATATGCAGGAGATTAATTATATACGAGAGGCAATATTTAAATGTTAATGATTTAATAATAAGGTACATCCCAACATATTAGTAACCATTTTAAATTATATATTTACTCTTTTTGATAATGTTTTTATTTGAAATAATCTTCGTATACATTTTCAAAAATTATTGAGGTCATCATCTTACGGATAATTCAATAGTTTTTAGGTAATTCCAAATACAAACATTAATCTGTTGTATCTGATTAAAGTGATACATTTATAATGTTGTACATTATAATTTACATTTTATTTTCCAAAATTTTCTTTTAAATACTAGAGATTGTTTTTAATAGTAATATAAAATAAATGTCCTGACTTTTTACATATTATCTTTTCTAATTTGTAAGTTGCAGTATTGAACTGTGCTTTTATTACATGAGAACACTTATTTAACATAGTTCTATGAACTTTATCCAAGTAAGGTCAGGATGTCAATAAAAGAGATAATGATATAGTCTAATCTGAAGACATTTAAAAAAACTTCTTTAGAAAAACATAAAACCATGATCATTGTATACTCTGTCTTCTTTATCAGTGGTACTGTCTTGTGTAAATTTTAACTTAACATTTACTAATATGAAAGTTTTCAATGCGTGTTTTATTAATATTTGTTCCCTGTCATTTTAAAGTTTTATTTTGGGTGTTTGAGAGTTTTCAGAAGTGGAGACATAGCTTCTATTTAGTGATATGTAAAATGATGTTCTTCAGAAAATACTGAAGTGAAATAAAGGAAACGTACTCATTATCTATGGCAGAGGGGCATTCAGATTTCAATGAAAAATGTTTATACAAATTGTGGATTACAGTTATTAACTTAAATGAAAGAAGTTGTCAGTGATTTGTATTATTCCTCAGTAGTCAGACATCATCTTTTAGTTTGCTAAAATAAGTCCTTTTAAAAGTACTACTTTTAGAAATAAAAATGATAATCACTTGGATTCATTTTGTTCTCTTTTCTCCTCTTCTTCTCCCCATCTTATTTCATCAAAATGGTTCAAATAGAAGCAAAACAAGTATATACCTATGTCCTTAGATGGAAGAAATAAGAGCAATCAAGTAATATGACTGACAATGACACAAGCAACAACAAATCTCACCACGACCTTTGGCATGTGTACCCAGCAGAAAAGCACAGAAAGCTAAGCCTTTCTCGGGGCCATTTCAAGCCAGTTAGAGTCCCAATAATGTCAAAAATCATCTTTTTAAGATATTCATCTCTAGAATTTTCATCTTTCAAGGGTTAGTTGAGTTTCTCTAATTCTTATCAAGTTTCCATGGATTTAAACTAGTTAGCCAATTATCTTTTCTCTGTGGTAGTGGGTAAGGTTTTTGACACAGATAACCAGGTCGAGGGTACTGTCAGTCTTTTGAGAATCCTCTTTACCAACTTCCTTTTTTCTCTGAACTCCCTCATCCCATCTTCTCAGATGCATACTCATCGAATCCTGGCTACAATGGTTAATCCTCTAGAGAAAAGCACCCCAGGTCCAAATACAGGGGAAAGTTTTATGCCTGGAATTCAGTATAATTTACCCAAATATTGAGATTAGACTGATTCACTACAGTGCCAGCTAATATTGATGCATATGAAACATCAAAGTATGATGAAGTTATTTATTTGATTCCCTTTTTTTTTTTTTTTTTTTTTTTGAGACAGAGTCTTGCTCTGTCGCCCAGACTGGAGTGCAGTGGCCGGATCTCAGCTCACTGCAAGCTCCGCCTCCCGGGTTCACGCCATTCTCCTGCCTCAGCCTCCGGCGTGGCTGGGACTACAGGCGCCCGCCACCACGCCCGGCTAGTTTTTTGTATTTTTTAGTAGAGACGGGGTTTCACCGTGTTAGCCAGGATGGTCTCGATCTCCTGACCTCGTGATCCGCCCGTCTCGGCCTCCCAAAGTGCTGGGATTACAGGCTTGAGCCACCGCGCCCAGCCTGATTCCCTATTTTTTAAAAAATTAAAAATTTCCAGTGAACCTTCATAGCTTTGAGTTACCAGACAAAGTAAAATAACCATTTCTGTTTTCAAGTTTAAACTCTATTAAAAATAGGAATAGATCCTTGTGTTAGTTAGGGTTCTCCAGAAACAGAGAGATGTGAGGGGATTTATTAATGGAATTATCTCACATAGTTATGGATGTTGAGGAACCCCACGATAAGCCATCTGCAAGCTGAAGAACCAGGGAAGCTGGTAGCATCAGTTAGTCCAAGTTCAAAGGCCCCAGAACCAGGGAAACCAAAGATGCAACTCTAAGTCCAAGACTAACGTCCTGAGAAACTGTGGGAATACTGGTGCAAGTCCCAGTCTCTGAGAGCCAAGAACCTAGAGTTTTGACATCCAAGGGCAGTAGAAAAAAGAGTGTCACAGCTTCAGAAGAAAAAGGTAATCCAACTTTCCTCTTCCTTTTGTTTTATCTGGGCCCTCAGCTGATTAGATGGTACCCATCCACATTAGGTCAGGATAGATCCTCCTTACTCAGTCCACTGAGCCAAATGCCAGTCTCTTCTGGAAACACCTCACAGACATACCCAGAAATAATGCTTTACCAGCTATCTAGGTGTGCCTTCATCCAGTTAAGTGGACACCTAAAAGTAACCATCACAATCCTGTTCATATATTTTAGTTATAATATACATTTACTGTTTTGATTTTTCTAAGAACATATGATTTTTCCAAGAACCTTTGAAGCACTGAAAAACTGGGTAAACATGATCATACAGCTTAATTGAACCATATTACTTATTTATAAAATAACATAATATTGAAACTATAAATTAGTTATAAACTATTGATATTTAAAGTATAAATTATTCTATAATATATTCTAATTACAACTAGAGTACATTAGTATTCATTAGTACTTAGTATATTAATCATGTGTAAATTGGTATGTTTATTATTTTGTTTACCTTATATGAACATAAATATTTTTCTCATATTTTGATTTAACAAAGTTAAAATATATTTGGAATGTTTGAGGTGTTCTTACCTTATTACAATAACAGGCATTAATAAAAATTGAGAAAATGTTTTGATAGTACAATTTTATTTATGGCTAAAATTAGATGAATTATGTATAATTTTAGGTGAATAAAACATTGCATTTAAATAATCTCCTATCACTCTCCTTAAGTCATACTTTCACATATTATTTTCTGGAATCAGATGTTAAATGTAAATAAATAAATAAATAAATAAATAAATAAAACTAACTCTATGTGATTTTAAAATTTTTATTTCTAAGTCAAATGTAAATATTATTTCTAAAACATTAACTGGTTGAAAGATATAAAATAAATTTAATTTACAACAATATATTAAAGTCTACTTTAAAATATTAATAAAATAAATAATTATACAAATTAGTTTCATCCAACCACTGGGAATCAATTCTATTTAATGCAGCTTTCTGCAATGCCACAAACTGGTGACTCACAAATAAAGCTATAGTATATGTGACTTTTTTAAAAGGTATTCCTATGTTTTCAACATGTCTGACACAAGATTAACTTATAAAGTAAATCATTCTCTAAACACAGTGTTAAGCTTATTCATGCATTTCACTGGGTAACTAAAGTTCATAAATATGTACTTGTTCTCATACAAAGATCATCACCAACATTTTAAAGTTGAAAGTCATTATTTAAGGACACATTATTATAGTTTGAGAAATGACTGGGAAGTACTTCAATATCAAAATTGATGAAAGTACTAAAAGTCTTGCTACATTTTAAATATAGGTTATTAAACTTTTCAAACCTTTCCCTTTGCAAATCATTTTTATTTTTATATTAATTCTGCCAGGAGGACAGATCATTCATCTAAAATATTTAAGATATCTTAATTTTAGACAATTCTGATTTAAAAGGAAGCTGAAATGACAGAAGATATGGTTAATAAAATACTATATTTCTAATTAGTTTCTGATTGGATATTATGTCTTACTGCTCGCAAAATGATATTACATTGTATTTTATAATGTAAAATGTAAATGGCTAAAATTATGCTCCTTCTATAACAGTTTAAGTTTGTCTTAATTTTATAACACATTGCATGGAAATTTAACACAGATTAACGTCTGTCAACAGAAACAAAGTGTTGTTGATTTTTTGTATTTCTATTTTATATCTAAGCTGTCTTCCATTAATATCCTAGAACAATAAATAAGAGATATCTATAAAATAAATTATGGTCTCACTAAATTTCTTAAGGTAGAGAGCATTTATAACATTTCGGACCTGGTATAGTCAAATCAAATAATTTCTCTCTGGCAGGCCCAAAAAGTTTTGATAATACCAAGACATTGTAAAGAACTTAGAGAATTCAGATAACTAAGGTTTATTTGTTTATTTTTAGTAAAGTGATGTCATTATGCAACCTGAGAAATGAGATCTGGCTTTAAAATATTAGGCCTTTGTCCATAGGCTTAAAAATATTTTCAATTCTTACTATCAGACCTCATATAATGCTATAGATTCCAAGAGTACCAATTCTAGTGAAAGTCACTCTCTCAATTAAATGGACATTTTTATATCATTATATTCACATTTCTTAACTGCAAGGTCATAATCGGGTTATAATGTGTGTTGTCAGTTTATGGAGAATTATGAATGGAGGATCGATGGTCTGCTGGAATAGCTACTGCACATTAGACACAGACATTCAGAAACGTTGCAAGCTGTACTTTCTCTTAGTGCAGTCAATGATTTTTGATTTGGTCTCCAGTAATTCCCCTGCTCATAAAACCAATGACCAATTTTCAGCTTTCATGTCACTTGATCTATCATTGTCATGTAGCATACGCATTTCTTTAAATAGTTCTTTGTTGACTACCAGGACAATACTTTCTTTTTTGTTATTTTTTTTCTTGAGACAGAGTTTCACTCTTGTTGCCAAGGCTGGAGTGTAATGGTATGATCTCCGTTCAACACAACCTCTGCCTCCCGGGTTTGAGCAATTCTGCCTCAGCATCCCGAGTAGCTGGGATTACAGGCATGTGCCACCACACCCGGCTAGTGTTGTATTTTTAATAGAGAAGGGGGGTTTCTCCATGTTGGTCAGGCTGGTCTCAAACTCCTGACCTCAGGTGATCCACACACTTTGGCTTCCCGAAGTGCTGGGATTGCAAGCATGAGTCACCACGCCCAGCTACCAGGACAATACTTTCTATTGATTTCTCATCTATTTGTTATATTAATTGTTTTCATTCTTGCTCCTCATGTCTTTTGCTTTTAAACTTAAAGTACATTAAATAAAAATAGTCAATTCATACATATTCTCTACTCTAGATTTCTCCCCTTAACTTGCAAATTGGATGTTAAATAGACTTTTCCAACTCAACCTATCCAACATTGAATCATCCTTGAAGACCAACTTTCTCTCAAGCTCCATATTCAGTCAATCAGAAAATATTATTACCGCTATCTTAAAATCATAACTAGAACCTAAACAGTTTCTGTCACCTTCAATGCTACCACCCTGGTCAAGCTACCAACATCCCTTTTATGGCACTAGTCTTTTCACTGGTCTCACTCTTTCATCCCAATCAGCCCTTCCCCCTTCAGCCAGAAAGATCATTTTCAAGATGTAAATTGGATTCTGCCATCCCTCTGCTCAAAACACTTCAATGTAATTCCAATCACTTGCAAGCAAACCCAATGTTCTTTTAATAACTTAACTGTGTATATTAACAGGCCCCATGTCCTCTCTGATCTTATTTCCTTATTTCCTACTATTTTCTCAGGGTTCACTCTGATGCAGATACACTAGCGAAGAGGCCTCCTTGTCTGGGGTGACAACGGGGTTCATTGTTTCACAGCCATGGAGATTAAGCACATGGACACACAAAAAGTGGGGTTATGAGCCACAATTTAATAGGTGAAAGAAAGGATAGCTCTCTGGTATGTAAAGGAGTCCTGGAAAAGTGGATTGGTGATCCGCAGTGAAATGCAGTGGGTTTTACAGATGAACTAGTGAGGAGGTGGTGTCTGATATACACAGAGCGCGAAATACCGGTTAGGACAAGGTGTGCCATCTGCATAGGGTGCAAATATCCCCACCCCAAATCTTTTATTATGCAGGTGGGTTCTCTGCCTGAACTTCTCCATGTTGCCCGTTTCTTTCTTACGGCACACATGCTAACAAAAAAGAGAAGATGGGGCTTCTATGTTGGACATTCCTGACCCCCGGGGAGCCCTTTTCTAGAGGCTCAGCTGCCAGCATTCCCCTGGACAAGCTTCCAGCTTCCTTATGTGTGTTTGCAGCTGGATCTCTCAGTTGCTTTTGGTTAGAAAAGAAGTGATTTCTTGGACTGCTTTTTATAAGGATGGAAGTTCTGCTGAGGACTCTTTTGCCCTCACTACCGGCCTAAATAATTTCATTCTATCTCCTGTATCTCTAGTCTACCTGAGTTCCTACATTATGCCTAAAATTCTCCTCTCATGGGGATCTGCATAGGCTATTTTTCTCATGTTTGAAACGCTTCTCCCCCAGCTTGCTCTGTCAACCCATCATTGATCTTTTCCCTGAAAACATTATAAAAATTAGGCACACGCCGCCATTACAGCTTTCCCACTTAGCCACCTTTATCCTCCATAGCATTTAAAACTATCTGACATTAAACACTAACTGTCATACTACACGTGGATATTAACTTACTGTCTACTTCATGGTCATGTATTGAACAAAATAAACATTCAAGCTATCATAAAAATCTTGTTTCATTAGGAAGACATAGGTAGGAAGTCAGTAAAAAAATAGTGAGTTTTATATTTGAAACATTCTATTAAGTATAATAAAATAAGAAAGAGGATACCAAGTATAAAAAGTAGGGTGCAACTTCATATGGGAACATCAGGAAACAGTTTAGTAAGAAATGACATTTGAAGAAAGGTTCAAACTTTCTTCTTATTCTCAAAGAGAATAAGAAGTCCAACTGTGTGTGTAGGAGAAAAACATGCTATGCCTAAGGAATATTAAGCAAATAGCTGCTGAAGTAGAATTGTAATTGGTGTATTTGGAAACAATTCGAATGCTGGTATGACTAGATTAGAATGAGAATGAGGAAGAATTGAAATTACTATGCAGTATTAAGTAGGTTTGCTAGGGCAGGTCTTCCTACAAAGATACATTTAAGAGGATCCCTCTAAAACATAGTCCTTGTTTACACAACTTAAGCAGTCACAAAAATTAATAAGGAAGGAATTATGTACAAGAAATAGCATTTCAGAATAAGAAAAGAGAAAATGCAAAGTCTCTGAGATGGGAACATGCCTGGCATGCTTGAAGTGGAAACATAAAGCTGAAATAAAAGAAAACTGAGAGTGTTAGGAGATGAAGTCATAGGTATTTGAGGTGCAGTTACTTAGAACCTCACAGGACATTGGGAAGATGCAGCATTTGCTCTGAGAGAAATTGGAAGCTGTTGGAGGATTTTTAAGCAGAGGGGTGACATAAAGTCATGGACATTTTAATAGCAACTTTCAGACTACTATGCTGAAATACTATATAGATTATTCTGATACAAATTGGATGAATAATTTGAAGGCTACTACAATAATCCATACAAGATATAATGATGGTTTAAAGCAGTGTTAAGATTTGAGAGAACAGGAGGAAAATAAGTAAAGACAACTCTCAACTCTTTCAGGAATTTTTCTTTCAAATTGGCGAACAAAAGTGGTGTGGTACATGAAGACAGAAAATGCAGTCTAAATGGAAAAGGGAAAATCTAAATGGAAAAAATAACAGCATGTTTGTATGATGATGGGAAGTGTTCTGAGACTGGATATAATTTGAGATTAAGGTAACATTTGTCTATTTATTGTTCTCTTCCACACTTGAATGAATACGATAGCGACAGACACCTTGTCTCTTTTATTCAATTCCATAAATAAAAGGCCTAGAAAGTGCCTAGTGCCTGAAATGTATTTCATAAATATTTACTGAGTAAATGCATGACTTATGGAATTGCTGCTTAATGTAAAAAAAAAAAAAGAAGAAGAAGAGTGCTAGTTTTTGTTTGTCAATGAAAGAGTATTACATTATGAAGTAGGATAACTAAGACAATCACAGTGTGTATGGAAACAAACCTTAATTCTTCTAGCAATATCTGCCATATACAGGGACATGTTGTCACTAGAAAATGGCTGTGAAATTTAATGGTTATATACTACATCCATACTCCGAAAAAATTTAACCAAGTCCAGTAATATTTTCTTCATGTTCATTCTGTACCACATAGAAGCAAAATAATAATGAAGACATAGTCCTTGTTTACACAATTTAAACAGTCACAAAATTTAATTCTGTCTTAAGTAGGATGAATCTCAGAGATAGGGCCATATTACAGGAAGGCCTTTACAGTTACATACGATTTCGTTAGATGGAAAGGAAGACCATTATCAGAGATAAAGAATATAATATACAAATACAGACTACATATGTGGATATAAAGCAATAAGATAGAATTATTCCTTCATCTTCTGCAGCTGGAAGAGTGTTTTATTTTTATTTCTTTCTTTTGTATAGCACAAAATGTGTCTTAACATCATGCCATGGAGGGAAAATACTTTATGCTTAGAGTCTATGCTAGAGTAATGTTTTCACTCTCAAACAATAATGACACTCACTACCACCACAAACAACACAACTCTCCTTTTATTTCAGTACGCAGAATACACAATAAATTGTTCCTGGAACACTTTCAGTTTATTATGCAACCAGACATTTGGCGAATGCTGTAATATCTTTCTACAAAAATGTAATGTACATTTGTGCATACACACAAATTTTAAATACTCTGTAATGTGAACTGTAGGGAGTCCATGAAATACAACAGTAAATGATCATTTCAGATGAGTTACACATGAGATGTACATTTTAAAGCACATATTGAATGAAACAGTCTTCCTAAGCAGTAAATCGCTAAGAGAAATACAAGCATTTGCTGATGCAAACATTGAAATATTTTTATACGGTAAGAAGTAGTTTGAAATACTCAGAACATCAAGAATATAAACCTTCCAAGTGCTTTATGTAAGTAACCTTACTTCCTCCTGAAAATAATCTTTAATATTAAGATAAATATTTCTGCTTTAACATATCAGGGAAATAAGACAGAAATGAAGCAACCTGTCATAGTTACGTATGAGTAAATGGAGAAGTCAAGATATAAACCCAGGTGGTCTTGTTCAGAAACCTGCTGTGCTAACCAGAATACTGTATTTATTTTAGCAAATACAATCAACAAAAATGAAATGTGACAACTAAGTAGTTCAAAATAGAGAACCATCTGCACCACACTGATTAAACAATGTACCAAAGTCTGAGTGAAGAAGAACTGGATGTTTGTTCCATGTCCACTAAGAATCCGTGATGCTGGTATTGGTTGAATAGTTTGTTACCAAACAAGTCACCCATGAAAAAAGTGGAACCAATGTACAAAATATATCTTTGAAAATATCAAAGTACTAAGAAGAAAGTGTGAACATGAGGAATCAAACTCAGACGAGAAGAGAAATACAGAAAGCTGAGCCTTAAATTTTGTAAGTTTTTCTTAGAGAATTTGTTCAGCATTGTGTGTGACTGTGCGTTTAAGAGATTAAGAAGCCACCCTACAGGGAAAGAGGGAAAATACCAGAGTGAAGTGTGCACAAGTAAGGAGAGGTATTGCCAACTTCACACCTCTTCATTTGGGAAACGTAGAAATCCAAAACCTAGAGTAAGAGTAAAGTATAATGAGACCAACCCCTAAAAAATTGATACCAGTACTCAAATAGCCAAATTCATGGTACAATTAAGACAATCCTTCACCCATGCTTGTTGCCTGTTGAAGCATAAGTAAATTTTTCACTCAAAAAAATTAACACATTAAATATCACATATTACTTTTCTATCATTCTTCTCACAAAATGTCTTACATGTAATTTAAACTTACCCAGTAAACCAGGAATAAAGAAGATTCATATTCACAGAAATATAGATAATGATGTTATAAGGCAGTCTAAATTAGTTATAATTAATTTACTCTAGAATTTGAAAATTAAGATATGTGACTTAAAAGAGAACAAAAAACTATGTAGAATATATAAATATAAAGTACAAACACTGGAACAAAATGAATAATTCAATTGGTCGCTTAACTGTTAGCACATTAGATGGACCAAAAGAGATTAAGTGAATTAGGAAATACTTCACAAAAATGTAATAAAATTAAAACACAGGAAATGAAGAAAAGAGAAATAGAGGCTATGAGACATAGGTAGCATTTTGAAATACACACACATATACATACACACTGTGGGGGGTGATCTCAGAAGAAAAGGTAAAAAATAAAACTAAAATACTGGGATCTAAAACAACAAGGAAATTACATTTCCAAAAAGTAAAACAACATAGCTGCAAATCCAAGATTTCACATCCAGTAAAAATATTTCTCAATAATACATAAAAATAAAAATATGTTCAAGCATACAAACACTGAGAAAAACGTAGTATAGATGTTTTATAGAGAAGAAAAATAATCTAATGAAAACTCAGAAATGCTCAATAAAAATGTGAATATATAATTGATTCTACATGAAAACTGCCTGTATTCAAATTAATAATGATGATGTCTATGAGGTTTAAAATGCAGAAAAATTTTAAGTACATTGAAAATCCATCGAGAAGGTTAGGTTAGTAAAATAAAGAATGTAATTGGGTGGTTTGTAACTCAAATGATAAATCCATGAGGGAATAGATACCCCATTCTCCATGATGTAGCTATTTCACAATGCATGCCTGTATCGAAGCATCTCATGTACCACATAAATATAAACACCTACTATGTTCCCGCAGAAATTAAAAATAATTTTTTTTTAAGTCAGACTGATACAGATGAAAAGTTTCTAACAGCATTATTCAGTTACAGTAAAAGTCAAGATTGTATGCTGTAGACTAATATGAAAGAACTAGTAAATATTGTGTGTATGTAAATCTGCATAAGTAATAAGCGGAAAACATATATGTCAATAAATCTGATTCAATCCGAGAAAAAAATAGAAAGGATAAAAAATACAAAATTGGTGAGACAAATGAAAGCAGTGTTCTAAGACAGTATATTTAAATTGGCATGCAATTTAGATTAAATTAAAACATAAAGAATATAAAGATTTATATATATTAGAATGTTATAATTTCATAACAAAACTCATTCTTATAATTTTTCATTGTCTCAATGAAATATTTAAATTAACAAATATTTAAAAATTATTCAATATTTCTGTGGCCGCTACATTACAAATAAACCCAAATGATCATAATATTATTCAATTTGTTCAAATATTACATCAGTTGAGAAAAATGCTTTGATCCATAATGGCTAGAAAATAATATCTTGTAGGTATTACATTTGGAATTTTTCATAAGTATTTTCTCCATCATACTCCCAAATTTTGTTACCTTTTTATGATTACCTTTATTTAACTCTAATGTCACATTTGCTGATATTTTACATGTGATTTACTTCCATTTAGAGAAACAAATCTGCATAATATTACTTAGAGGATTTTATTTTAATATTAAAACATTATATACTATATAGTGAATATTCCAGCCTGGGCAACATGGCAAAACCGAGTCTCTAACAAAATACAAAAGTAATTAGCCAAGTGTGGTGGCAGAAACCTGTAGTCCCAGCCACTGGAGAGGCTGAGGTGGGAGGATGACTTGACCTCAGGAGGTGGAGGCTTCAGTGAACCATGATTGCACCACTGCACTCCAGCCTGGGTGACAGAGCAAGGCCTTGTCTCAAAAAAAAAAAAAAAACAACACCAAAACCATATTTTGAATATTATGCATTTAATACATATTTAATATCAAAATAAATAAAATACATTCAATATCCTTTAAATTCTTTTTGATTTGTTAAAAAGTAAAATAGTAACAATCATTTTTGATTGGTTTTGTTGTCAGCTTTTGTTAACATCGTTAGTATCAAGTAACAGATACAAATAAATGTGAATAGTAGAAAGTAAAAATTCAAAAATAATTTTGTATTTCTTCAAATGTTATAAGTATATTATGAGTTTTTATTATATAAAGAAGTTGCTTAAGTACATACCATATTTTAATTAAATTACCTAATTGGTTTAATAAATCTTATGGCCATTTTCATCTTATGTCTGAGTGATTGCACAGTCAAATGTAATGTTAATCAATATGTTTGTTGTGTTGATATCAAAATATTGTATATTCAATTTGATCTGCTCTCAATATATGATTGACATATCACTGAGACCATGTCTTATAGTAGCAAATGTACATATTAAACAGAAAAATGTTGTAAACTCTTTTAATAAATTTTCTGTTTTGGCATCCATTTTTAGACCTGACACAAGTTATTTAAAACCTAGTTATTTAAAACTTCTTTTTGGCCTAAACTTCTCCCTCTCCCTGTGGTTGTTAGCCTACTTATTTCTCATCCCATTGACCTAAAACCTGACACATGCATAGCTACTGGCCATGATAAAACCAAAGTGAATTTTGGTAGTAAATACTAAAATTATGTAAATAAGGCTCTTGTACTCGTTTTCTTTAAACTAGTCATTTCCACAGGAAAGCCTAAAAGATAATATCTATGGGCCATGATAAAGCATAGTCCCACAGGACCTCTCTCTCTTGCTCCTCTCCCATTGGCCTCCGATCAGGGCCTCAATTCTCTCTGGAATCTGTAAGTAATATACTTCTGTTTCATTCACTTTTCTTTTACCTCCTCATTTTGTCTCATCTGACACATACACCTGAACTTAACTTTCCCTCGAGCCGGTCTCTCTTAGAAAGTGGCTATCTAGGCTTATTGAAACTACATGGAGACCTAAAGACCAAGTTAATATAAAAATCACAATAAGAATGCATCTGAATTTTCTGGATTATACACCTATTGCTTTACATTAACACCATTAACAACGTACACTCACAGGCTTAACCTCCACAATATTTTAAATTAATGCACTAAATTCTTTTTCTCCTTTATGATTCATTTAATTGTTAATATCAATTCTCTAAACAAGTATAAAATAATGACATAGATGTTACTTTTTATTCACTTGTTTTCTTTTCCTTTTAGTTCAACAATATATAATAAATAACAAGTCTTTAGCATTATTTTTCCAACCTCATAGAGTAGTATTTATTCTCTTATTTTGCCTGATTTATTATATCATCCTATTAATTTTCCCATTAATAATCTCATTTTGATACTGTCATTCTCAAAATTGCATTTATTATTATCACTGTTTTTTATCTATCACATATGCTCAGTCATCCTTGTAGCAAATTTTAATATCATGTTCTATGATTTCTATAAACACTGTGCTGTTAGTGCCAAAATATTTATCTCTATATTTAGCATATATTGGATAGCAGCTTATAAATACTCATTTACTTAAAAATAGTATTTAAGTTTTTCTTTTTTACACATCTGCATTACATATTGTTGATTCTATATTATTTATTAAATCCCTCTTTTTTTTTTTTTTCCAATTCTACTGTTTGTGTGCAAATGTAATTTACTTTCTTTTTTTGTATTACAGAATGTAAGTATTTCCAGGCAAAAAATTCTTCATTGGTACTCCTTATCTTGTAACAACAAAATCTGTCTCTTCGGTTTTCTTTTTGATATGACAAAAATATATCTGCATTTGAATTTAAAATATAAATTTGGTTTTTATAATTTATTTCTCTACTTCTCAATATGTTGGTATAAAATACAATTACAAATGTTCTGTCATGATCCCCCCAGTGGGCAAATCATGATCATTACTTTGAATTGGATAATGTCTTGTTGGAAATATCCCCACGCTGTCACAAAGATGACTTGGTAATTTTCCAAAAACATTCTCTAATAAATGTAATAAAGCACTAAAGCACCAGGGGTTTGATTTTTCTTGTCTAAATTACCAAATTCATGAATATAAAGGTGTTCAGATTCTAAAGGGCAATCCAAAGTTGCATACATTGTATCTGGGTTGTGAATGTAATAAGAATAATACTCATGTGCATTCTCTTCATTCTGATTAGTAACTAGATCTTTATTAAGCACAAAATTTGAAGTCGCAAAGCTTTCATCTAACTTGTCAAATAGTACATTTCATGAGAAGTTTGTTGCAAAATATTCATTATTATAATTGGTAAATAAGAAGTCATTAATTAAATAATGTGTACTGTCCTTTGTGAATATGTTGCCTAGATAATACTATGCAAAATCCTACCACTCTCTCTATTTCCAGTTCTTAAAAAAATAGAAAAACAAATTACTATTTTAAGGATTTTTTGGATTTGTATTCAGCTATTTTTAATATCACATTTATTTTATATTTATCCTTATCTATTATATTATTATTCATATTACCATAGATTAAAAAATAAAATGACTGTACTAACTAAAAATACTATTTACTGTATTTCCAGAAATTGTATTTCTAGCTATACATTAAATTAAATGCAAAATAGTAGGCATAAAAAAACTTTTACCAGAATGTTTGTAGGAGCATTGTTCATAATAGCTCAAATCTGGAAACAATTCAAATATCTATCAAAAGTATAATGAAGCAATCTTTTGTGATAAAATTATATAATGGAATAATGCATAGCAATGAACATAAACAAATTACTACTACATAAACAGCATAAATAAATTTTCCAAACATGATGCTGGCCAATAGATGACAAGCACAAGGATAACTTACACTGTGTTATTTATATTAAATTCAAATATAGTAAATTAAAATTGATCATGATTAAAGTCACCAAAAAATTCTTACAGAATGTAGACAATGTGTCAGATTATCTAGTAGTTTGTACTCTGTGATAGTTTATTAAATTGCAATCTTATTATTCCCTTATAATCATATCCACCTGGTACATTTATTTAAATGTAATAATTTATGTCTAAAATTTCATAAAATAAAATATTTTGGAATATATTGCTTAAAATAGTGTTGCAGGGTGTCAGGGACCCTGAATGGAGGGACTGGCTGAAGCTATGGCAGAAGAACATAAATTGTGAAGACTTCATGGACATCTATCCCTTCCCCAATCAATACTCTTGTGATTTCCTATGCCTATCTTTAATCTCTTAATGCCATCATCTTCATAAGCTGAGGATGGATGTTGCCTCAGGACCCAGTGATGATTGCATTAACTGCACAAGTTGTTTGTAGAGCATGTTTGTTTAAACAATATGAAGTCTGGGCACCTTGGAAAAAGAACAGGATAACAGCAATGTTCAAGGAACAAGGGAGATAACCTTAAACTATGACTGCCGGTGAGCCTGGCGGAACAGAGCCATATTTCCCTTCTTTCAAAAGCAAACAGGAGAAATATCGCTGAATTCTTTTTCTCAGCAAGGAACATCCTGAGAAAGAGAATGCACCGCTGAAGGTAAGCCTCTAAAATGGTTGCTTTGGGGGCGACTGTCTTTTATGGTTGAAGACAAAGGGATGAAATAAGCCCCGGTCTCCTGTAGCGCTCCCAGGCTTATTAGGACAAGGAAATTCCCGTTTAATAAATTTTGGTCAGACCGGTTGTCTGCTCTCAAACCCTGTCTCCTGATAAGATGTTATCAATGACAATGCGTGCCCAAAACTTCATTAGCAGTTTAATTTTGCCCCATCCTATGGTCCTGTGATCTCACTCTGCCTCCATTTGTTTTGTGATATTTTATTACCTTGTGAAGAATATGATCTCTGTGACCCACACCCTATTCGTACACTCTGTCCCCTTTGAAAGTTGCTAACAAAAACTTGATGGTTTTATGGCTCAGGGAGCATCACGGAACCTACTGACATGTGATGTCTCCCCTGAACACCCAGCTTTAAAATTTCTCTCTTTTGTACTTTTTCCCTTTATTTCCCAGACCAGCGGAAGCTTAGGGAATTAGAAAAGTACCCACATTGAATATCGGGGTTGGGATTCACTTGATAAAATAGAGGGGGAAAGGCAGAATGACTACAACCTCCCCATCTTTTCTCACGACCAAAAATATGTACCTTCTAATCCTTACAACCTATGAATATTTTACCTAGTGTGGAAAAAGGCATTTCACAGATGTGATCAACGTTTAGGACCTTGAGATCAAAATTATCTGGAATTATTCACTTGGGCTCAATCTAATCATATGAATTTCTAATAATGGAGAACCTAGTCTACTTGAGTCAGAGAGAGAGAGAGACTCAGAGAGAGAGAGAGAGAGAGAGAGAGAGGAAGACCTTTCTAAGAAGCTGGAAAAGGCAAGAAAGTGTATTTTCCCCTTGAATACCGAGAAAGGAATGCAGACTTGTAGCTCATTAATTTTAGTCCAGTGAGACTTATGTTGAACTTCTACATACAGCACTGAAAGATAATAAATTTGTGTAATTACAAGTAGTTAAGTTTGTTTTAACTTGTTACTTCGTTGACACAAAACTAAGTCATAGACTAAACTATATTTCCTAATTTTTCATTTCAGAAGGCCAAAACAACCATTCTTAACATTTTGTAGGTAGCTTTATAGATTTCTAAAGAACAAATTTTGAGAATTATGTATTTCTGTGTATTGAGAAATACTATATAAATTTAGAATCAACATAATTTTCCTGGTAATGAGAAAAATCAAGGAGCTCATGGAGTACTGAAGGTCTTGTGAATAGAAATAAAAAATGTGAACAAAATGAAATGCACATTAAATATATGAAGAAGAGATGGGTGCAGTGGAACATGCCTATAATCCCAGTGACTCAGGAAGGTGAGGCGGTAGGATTGCTTGAGCCCAGGAGTTCAAGACTGCCACAAGCTGTGATCATGCCACTACACTGCAGCCTGGGTGACAGAGTGAGACTCTGTTTCTAAATAAATAAGTAAAGTAATACACATATTAAGAAGCATGAGAAACAAATGGATACATATGGGAAACATCAGAAAATGTATATGTAACTACAAATTTTAAAAAGACAAGGTACAACTTTGGGAGGCCAAGGTGGGCAGATCATGAGGTCAGGAGATTGAGACCACAGTGAAACCCGTCTCTACTAAAAATACAAAAAATTAGCCAGGCGTGGTGGTGGGCATCTGTACTCCTAGCTACTCTGGAGGTTGAGGCAGGAGAATGGCATGAACCTGGGAGGCGGAGCTTGTAGTGAGCCGAGATTGTTCCATTGCACTCCAGCCTGGGCATCAGAGCAAGACTCTGTCTCAGAGAAATAAAGAGAAGGTACAGATTATGTATGATGCAATTTTATTCCTGGAAAACATAAAAACATCAAGAACTTCAATAAGATGGCAAGATATTCGATTAACATGTAGAAATTTAATTCATATATTTAAATAACTGTAGGAGATGCTAAAGTATTTTACAACGTGAATAAAAATATTTCTTGGGGAAAATAGTTGTAAGATATAAATTAATCTATATTAAGAAAATTATGGAATAGTCTTAAAAAATTTTAAGGTAAACTTGCACAAACGGGAAAGCATAATATGTGCCTTGATACTACTTTATATATATGTCAGTTTCCCTAAGCTAAACTATACTTTTTACGGTGTTTAAATAAATATAAAGTATAATATTTGGAAACAAAGCACTATATAGATCACATAGAAATACAAAAACAAAGAAAAATTATTTTTTAAAAAATGTAATAGCAATCCAAATTTACAGTAAAATGTATTAAAATAGACTGCAAAGCATCATTTTGTAAACAGTATGTAGTGGCACATGAATAGAGGTAAAGATAATGTACAATGCTTCAAAGCTTAAAAGTAAATAAACATACTAGTCTATGAAAATCTAACTATTTCAAATATTTGGGGGAATTTTAAATTTTTAAATAAACTGACATCTAGAAGATTAAAAAAACCTTTTAACACATAAAAATACAAATTTTAAATAAACTGCATATTTAATTAAAGAACTGCAGATCATAACTCTACTAAAACAAACCATGGGCTAATTATTTCACAGCTCAGGATGGAAGACACCTTTCTAAATAAAACATAAAACTTCTAAAAGCATAAAATTAATTATTGATAAAAATGTATATTAAAATTTTCTACATAAAAAATGGTCATAGGCAAAGTCAAAAGAATAATAATATGTGAAGTTAATATCTACAAAAAATGGTAAGTCTTAACAGAATTCCTACAGGCCACTGAGAAACAAATCAATCCCAAATAGAAAAATAAAACAGAAGATATAAAGAATCCATTTCAGAAAATGCTACTTATGCTTAATTATGGGAAATAATAGTATCTGATAAGAGATAAAATTTTAAAAATATAGACACAAATATGGCAGGGGTGAAAAAGCTATAACACAAACAGGGCTGAAATATCCCCTTGTTCACCACATTGTGGATGAAGAGAAGGAGAGAAGAGCTGCAGCCCTTCAGGGAGCCCAGACCTGGGAGCTCCCTGAGCCAGGGTTGTGATTCCCTCTTTGGGACTCTGCAGCTCCTGGACTCTCCAAACTTCCAAGTGCTACCGTGCTCCCCACTGGCAGTTATGGAAGCTGTTTGTGGTGTACCCGGTCCTGCCACAGCCTCATAGGGAGCTGGCAACTGTGCCAGCACCTGGAGCTGCCTGCCATGCTGCAGCAGCTGGAGTGCCTGACTACACAGTAGCCGGACCCCACACTAGCTCGCCCACACACCCCTTGCTACTCCATGCCTGGCTCGTCCTTGGTAGATGTGAGATCCAAGCTGGCAGCATGAGCATAGCACAGCCTGACAGGCCGAGTGGGGTGAACCCGCCCAGTGGGCCCAAGCAAAACTCCGGCAAAGGAGCCACCAGTCACCGAGGTGTTTGATCATAAAAGCAACACCCCAAGGATCCCACAACAATACTTTCTCTGAAAACCACATCTCTAGATAGAAGAATATGCAGTTCTTCAAAGAACTAGCGTTGTTTCCCAAAAAAAGAGACAGATGCTTAGTAACAACAACACCAAAAAAACTCCAGGACAAACAAGTATAGCTATATAGAAAGACATATGATAGATACATACATACATGTAGACATGTACACACATAAATGCATACACACAAGACTCATAGACAAAATTATATTTTATATACAATACACACACACAAATTTATAATTGATCATCTCTGGATAGTAGCTTGTGGATGGTTTTTTATCTACCAGATTTCTATAAATAAATTAAGTTTAAAACCAGAAAATATTATTTAAATTAAAAACAAAGAAATACAAAACAATTTTGATCAGCAATATATTCTGACATTTTAGTATAAAAGAGAAGTTTTTGGTTTGGAATCACTTAGAAAACTTGAGTTTTAATTATTTGAACTTTTTCACCTCAGTTTTTAATAGGTTTACTTGAAGAATAAATTCCAAATAGATTCAAAGAGTAAATGAGAAAATCTATGTTAATGTCTAGGACAATATCATTTCCTGTTTAATATCACATTTTACTGGCGTGGTTATCTTTAAAAAATGCATTATCACAATTGTACAATCACCATTTAAAATTAAAATAATGAAAATGAGTGCCTGAACCACAATGCACCTTCTAAATTATATTACTGCAATGCTGTATCTAAAGGTACAAGGAGACTTTGAGCACATAAACTTTCCTTACTCTAGTCATCTGTAATAACTGAAAAAGTAATATATATATATATGTAAAATTCATAATCCAAAATGCAAGTTTATAAACTTAATTTATAGCAATATAAATAAAGTCATTTACCACAGTTTTGATATTGGCTCTCTGATACAGGATATTTGCAAGAGAACTTTAATCAACTAAAAGCTCTCTGCTCCATAATGCCACATGTTCAAGTTCTTCGGTTTAAATCCAATCATTTTCATGAACACTGAGCACAATTTATCAATATGTTTGTTGCCTTGAGTGACACAAATTATTTCCCAGGGATCTCTGCTTGGGGATCAGTCAATTCCCCAAGTTTTCTAAGTAGGGCATTTACCATCTGGCACATTTGTTTCATGTTAATGGAGAGTTACTAACATATCATATATATGTGCTTTACTGATAGTTTTATTTTTAACTTTCCCTTTGAATAAATATCAGTGCTCATGTAGACAGCATTCTCAGAGATATAAAAGATTGTTTGTCATATTCTCACAATTTCTAACATAATTAAGTTTGAGAATATGTCAGAGAATGTTGTTATCAGTTATACTCAAACTTTTGTGAGTAGAAGTGTCACCTGGGGACTTTGTAAAAATGCAGATTACATGGAACTATCAGGAAGTCCTGGGAAGCTTCAGGATCTGCAATTTTTTAAATCGTTCAGAATGATGCTGACAAAGTTTATTCACATATAATTAAGTTACTCAAATATGATGTTTATGCGATAATCACAGTTTCTAAATTTAAAGCCTGATTTTAAAATTCCATAAGACTGAAAGCACAACAAAAAGTAATTTTGATTCAAATTACCCTTAAACTTGATAGTGAATAATTTGTCATGTCTTTGTAACCATAAACTTACATAAACAAACTTAAGTAAGTTTACATCTCATTTCTTTTTTTTATCTTTCACCCTTATTCCATAATACTTACTATTATTATTATGATTATTATTATAAATCTCACTCTGAGGGGCAAATAACCTATTTATTGTAAAATAAAGAAGTTAATTTTTTTTTTTTCTGGGAAAGTAGCATCCAAAACAGCATTATGGTGAATAAAATATTTTTCATTCAGTGAACTTTTATCATAGTTACTTGATAAAAGTTTCAAATGTTTAAGAATGTATGTCATGAAATCCTTGTATTTCATTAGAAATTAGCAAATGAAATGTATAAAAAATAGACATCCAAGAAGATTTTACTCAACACTAAATAAAAATGTCTCTTTTTGTAGTTTTCTTAGTGTATTTTTTTACTTTAGTTTGTGTTTTTATAGATTGGGGGTATAAAACAGTTTTGTATATGGATATATTGCATAGTGGTGGAATAACAATTACCCAAATAGTAAACATTGTAGCCAAGAGGTAGTGTCTTATCCCACACCCCCTTTCATCTTCCCAGGTTTTCAAGTTGCCAATGTTTATTATTTCACTCTGGATGCCCATGTATAAACAAGAAATGTTTATTAAAATTTTGAAGTATTGTAATTTCTTAAATTGGAAATAATTAAAATATAAAAGTACCTAAAGTCAACTATAATATATACAAATAATTATATTTATATTTGCATGGAGAATGTAAATTGCCACAATATTTAAAAGCATGTATCAAAAGTTTTAAAACTGTACATACAACCTGGACTAATAAATCACTACAAAAAAGCAGTTTGTCAAAAAAACTGACAAAATAATATAAACATACATTCCTAAGGAATTTTTATCCTCTAATAATGTTATTATTACCTGCTTTGGTAACAAGCCAATGCATGTCTTGATTTCAATTTTTCTTTCTTATTGATAATTTTGATTTACACTGACTTTCAAGTTCACCTTTTATTTTTAATTGTAACATAGGAATTTTGCTTAACAAATCCCTTTCTTATTTTTGCAAGTGTTTGAAAGTTTTGATTTTCAGATTTAAGTTTCTTATTAGATAAAATACCAGGTAAGGGTAGATAACTCAGATAACGGTTTTACTTCTAAATATGATGTAAGAAAGGATTTTAATTTTTTTAACTTTGTTAACTAATTGCCCATTACCAATTTTCAAATAATTAATTTATTTCATATTTATTTGTAAAACAGCTACTGTCAGATATCAAGTTTACATTTTATAGATTCAGTAGATTTGGCCTCTTGTCTATTCTGTGGCAAGACCACAGTGGCTTAATTACAATAATTTAAAAGTAGACTTGATACATGTTCATCTTTTCAACATTTAAAATAGGTTAACCCTTCTCAAAAGTACTCTTTATGTTGTACTCTCCACTCTGCATGTTTTCAATCTATTAAAAAAAATCTCCTGATGTTTAAAAATAATTATGTTGAGAAGTTTTATTGGACTTGTGTACAATTTTTAGACTTCTTTTGGAAATTGTGTAGTGTTATGAAATAAGTGTTCAAATCTCTGAACGTGTCATATTAGCCATTGAATAGGTCCTTTTTACATCTTTAATAAAGTGTGTATATTTTCAACATTAATA